>NC_081400.1:1506630-1742103 GCF_030684315.1 Stegostoma tigrinum | reverse complement strand
ACACACACCTCTCCCACACACACACACCTAACCCCCACACACACACACACCTCCCCCCAACACACACACACCTTCCCCCACACACACACACACCTCCCCACCACACAACACCACACACCTGCCCCCCCACACACACACCTCCCCCCCCACACACACACCTCCCCCCACACACACACCTCCACCCCCACACACACACCTCCCACCCCACACACACAACCCCCACACACACACCTCCCCCCCACACACACAAACCTCCCCCCACACACACACAAACCTCCCCCCGACACACACACCTACACCCACACCTACACTCCCACACACACACACTTCACCCCCCACACACACACACCTCCCCCCACACACACACACCTAACCCCCACACACACACACACACACACACACACCTCCCCCCCACACACACCTCTCCCCCCCATACACACACCTAACCCACAACACACACAAACCTCCCACCCACACACAAACCTACCCCCACACACACACCTACCCCCCCACACACACACCTACACTCACACCACCTCCCTCCACACACACACACCTCCCCCACACACACACACACCTCCCCACACACACACACACCTCCCCCCCCACACACACACACCTTCCCCCCACACACACACACACACACCTCCCCCCCACACACACACACCTCCCACCCCCTCACACACACTCCCACCCCCTCACACACACCTTCCCCCCCACACACACACACACACACCCACACACACACACACAACCTCCCTCCCACACACACACACACCTCCCCCCCCACACACACACACCTCCTCCCCACACACACAGACCTCCACCCCACACACACACCTCCCTCTAGCACACACACGCTCCCCTCTCCCGCTCTACACACACTCCCCAGATCACACACACAACTCCCACACCCACATACACCCTCTCCCCCACACACATACACACACCCGCCACACCCAGACACTCACCCCTCACTCACATACGCGCTCTCCCCCACACACATACACACACCCCGCCACACCCAGACACTCACCCCTCACCCACATACATCCTCTCCCCCACACACAACCCGCCACACCCAGACACTCACCCCTCACACACATACACCCGACTACCACACACACTCCCCCATGCCCACAAACACAAACCCCACACATGTATACATCCTCCCCAACGCACACACATACACTACCCCCCCAACATACATGCCCAAAAACTGAAACACATACATACACTCCCACGCACATACACAAACACCCCGACACACACAATATCATACACCCACACGCACTCAAACACACTCACATACACAGAAATAACCACACCCACTCGCCCACACACACACACGCCTCATACACACACCTCACACACACACCTCACACACACACACGCACACACCAACCGCACCACACAGAAACACCCACATAAACACAGACACACACGTGCACACACACACTCCACACCCACACAGACTCTCACTGGGGTAAGGTGCCTCACCAACCCCCCCACACACACACGTACACAGACACATACCACGCACACATACACACATATACACAGACTCTCACTGGGGTAAGGTGCCCCCCCCCCCCCACACACACACACGTACACAGACACATACCATGCACACATACACACAGAGGTAAGGTGCCCCCCCCCCACACACACGTACACAGACACATACCACGCACACATACACACATATACACAGACCCTCACTGGGGTAAGGTGTCCCACACAGACACACATACTGACTCTCACTGAGATACGGAGTCCAACACCCCCCCACCCCACACACACACACACACACACACACACACACACACACACACACACACACACACACACACACACACACATGGCTAGGCTATTTACACTTCCCAGGGACCTGGGGATAGACGGAGGAGGATGTGGGGTAGATGGAGAAAATGAAGGCTCAAGGAGAAGCAAGGCCAGTGGGTGGGCTGTGGGATGGGGGGTGTAGATGGGTTGGGGATGGGGTGTAGATGGAGAGGAGTGAATGGTGTAGATGGGCTGGGGGGTGGGGGAAGTAGATGGGGGGTAGGTGGGATGTAGTTGGAGGGCAGTGGGTTTGTAGATGGGTTGGGGGTGGGGTGTAGATGGAGGGGAGTGGGGTGTAGATGGAGGGGAGTGGGGTGCAGATGGAGGGGAGTGGGGTGCAGATGGAGGGGACTGGGGGAAGTAGATAGGGGGAGTGGGGTGTAGATGGAGGAGACTGGGGGAAGTAGATGGGGGGAGTGGGGTGTAGATGGAGGAGACTGGGGGAAGTAGATGGGGGGAGTGGGGTGCAGATGGAGGGGACTGGGGAAAGTAGATGGGGGGAGTGGGGTGTAGATGGAGGGGACTGGGGGAAGTAGATGGGGGGAGTGGGGTGTAGATGGAGGGGACTGGGGGAAGTAGATGGGGGGTAGTGCGCGAAGTAGATGGGAGGAGTGGGGGAAGTAGATAGGGGGCAGTGGGGGAGGTAGATGGGTTGGGATGGGGGAAATAGATGGGTTGGGGTGGGGATGGTAGATCCAGGGGGTTGGATGGACCAGAAGTACACAAGGTTCCTGCCTCACAAATGCCAGGCCATGACTCTCGCCAATAAGAGAGAATGTAACTGCTGACCAATTCCCATCACTGAAATCCCCCCCCCCCCACCACTATCAGTATCCTGGGGGTTACCATTGACCAAAACCTCAACTGGACCCAACCACATCAACACAACAGCTATAGGAGCAGGACAGAGGCTGGGAATCCTGCAGCGAGTAACTCCCCTCCTGACTCCCCAACACCATCCAGGACAAAGCAGCTTCTGCTTGATTGGCACTAAATCCACAAGCTTCCCACTCCCTCCGCCACCAACGCTTGGTCGCAGCAGTGTGTACCCTCTACAAGATGCTCTGTAGAAATTCACCAAAGATCCTCAGGCAGCACCTTCCAAACCCACGATCACTTCCATCGAGAAGGACAAGGGGCAGCAGGTACATGGGTGTAGCACCCCCTGCACATTCCCCTCCACACCACTCACCATCCTGACTTGGAAATATATCGCCGTTGCTTCACTGTCACTGGGTCAAAATCCTGGAATTCCCTCCGTAACAGCATTGTGGGTCAACTCACAGCAGGAGGCCCATAGCGGTTCATGAAGGCAGCTCACCCCCACCTACTCAAGGCCAATTAGGGACGGCCAAGATATGGTGGGCCAGTGCGCAAATACCATGTTCCATGGATGAGTAAAAAAAAAATTGTTGTTTTGGGTGAGAGAAGAGAGTTTTTCCAGCATAGTAAGAGAGCCTTCTATCCAATGCCTCTGTCCTAATCTCAAACATCCATCTATTTTACTCCCATGCTCCTGCTCTCAACCCACAGCCTCATATTTTATGGCACTTCTCGTGCTGAGCTAAATACATCTTCAATGTCTGGAGGGCTCCTGCCCATCTGTTAGGCAGTGAATTCCAGATCTGACAACTCTCTGGGTGAGATATTTTTCCTCAAATCTTCTGCAAACCTCATGCCGTTTACCTTAAAACAGGGCCCTCTGGTTTTTGACCCCTCTACCAAAGAGTAAAGTTTCTCCTTATCTGCCCTGTCTATGCCCCTCAGTCAGTTAAATGAGACAGACATCAAAAAGCCCGAGCAAAACTGGAATCAACGGGTATCAGGGGAAAACTCTCTGCTGGTTGGAGTCATACCTGGCACATGGGAAGATGGTCGTGGTTGTGGGAGGTCAGTCAACTCAGCTCCAGGATATCTCTGCAGGAATTCCTCAGGGTAGCGTCCTGGGCCCAACCATCTTCAGCTGCTTCATCAATGACCTTCCCTCCATCATAAGGTCAGAAGTGGGGGTGCTCGCTAATGCTTGCCCAAAGTACAGCACCATTCCTGACTCCTGAAGCAGTTTACGTTCGCCTGCAACAAGATCTGGACAATATCCAGGCTTGGGCTGACAAGTGACATTCACGCCACACTAATACCAGGCTATGACCATCGCCAATAAGAAAAGATCTCCATCAGCCCTTGACATTCAAAGGTTTTACAGCGTCCTGCATGGACCAGAAACTGAACTGGACCCAGCCACATAAATGCAGCAGCTACAAGAGCAGGTCAGAGGCTGGGAATCCTGCAGCGAGTAACTCCCGTCCTGACTCCCTGCGACCCCCCCCCCCAACAAAGCCTGTACCACCATTGACAAGACACAGGCAGGAGGGTGATGGAAGACCATGGGGTGGGGAAAGGCTCCACTTTTAGAATGGGTCAGGGTTTGTCTGATGTGCCCAATCGAGAGCATGCGAGCAGAGTCTTAAGCTAAAGGCTGGCAGATTTAACAAAGGGATGTGGAGGTATTACTTCCCTCAAAAGGTTGTGAATGAGCAGAACTCCCTCCCCCAGGCTGCGGGGCACTGGGGCAGTGAGTAATTTTAAGCAGGAGATAGATTTTGTAATGCCTAATGGGGTTGAAGGATATTGGGGTTGGGGGGGGAGGCGTGGGCAGGTGTTAGAGGATGCGATGGGATAAGCCATGATTGTATTTAAAATGGCAGAGCAGGGTGAAGGGGCTGAATGGCCTCCTCCCTGCTCCTGGCACTTACGCCTGAAACTGGTCTGGGTTATACGTGACTCCAGGCCCACGGCCAACTGGCTGCTTTTTGTTTCATTTGAGAAGCTGGTTCCGGGAGGGGTTTTACGCAGGGAGTTTTTGACGGGAAATGAGGGTCCATGTGGATGGGAGGCATAGTGCTGCTCTGGCTGGAGTTTGGGAAACGAGGAACACCAGGACAGGGGATGCGGGGTGGGGTGTCTAGGCTAGCTCTCGGGGAGTGACAGGTGGTATTCCTAATGAGTACAGCCACCAGTGAAGAGGCACTCTTACCCTGTAGAGCCAGCAGAGGGAGCTACAGGCTGTCCCATGACTTCCCCCAGCCACAGCTCAGCACTTCCAACAACAACTTAGATTGAAAGAGCACCTTTTGTTCACACAGCCATACGGCACGGAAGGAGACTCTTCGCTCCAGCCTGTCCATGCCCTCAGGTTTCCCAAACTATATGAGTCCCCGTTTGCCTTTGCATCCCTCTAAAATTCCCTCTAAACCTTTCCTCTGTATGTCCCTGTCAAAATATTGTAACTATACCCACATTTGGAGGGAGGGAGAGTGATATAAGGAGTGGGAGGGAAAGAGAGAGGGAGAGGGAGAGACAGGAAGAGAGAGAGAGAGAGAGAAACAGGAGGAACAAGATCGACAGAGGAACAGCCAGAGACCAGGGGAGAGAGAGAGAGAGATACTTTATTTTGTGAGAGGATAGGGGGGAGGGAAGAGAGAAACAGGGGAATTAAAAGGTAGAAAGGCAGAGAATGACATACACAGTCAGACAGACCAAGAGTGAGAGAGAGACAGGCACCACGCAACAGACCAGATAGAGAGAGCAAGTGAGGGTGAAAGTAGCTGGCAGATAGAAAGATACTGACAGAGAGGGACATTGAAAAATAGAGTGCATGAGAGAAAGTGAGGGGAGAGGGGTTGAGCAGGAGAGAGAGGGAGAGAGAGACACCCACTGAGGGAGAAGGAGAAAGGTGGGGACAGACAGTGAGAGAGAGGGAAACAGAATGAGAAATGAAAGAAAGCAGAGGGAGTGACACAGAGAGAAGGAGACAGGACGAGATAGAGGAGAGAGAGAAAAGAGATACACACACACACATAGGAGAGAGAGAACACATAGAAAGAGATATAAGAGAGAGAGACCTAGCTAGAGAGGAGAGACAGGAAACAGAGCAGAAAGAGAGAGATAGACAGTGAGAGAAGGGAAAGAGACGGAGAGAGGAAAGGGAGAGAGACGGTGCTAGCAGAGAAGGGGAGGGGAGAGATGGTGAGAGAAAGACTGGCAGGCAGAATCACTAGAGAGAAACTAGAGAGCAGAGAAAGAGACAGACAGAGGAGAGTGGGAGGAAAGAGAAGGAAACTAGAGAGCAGAGAGAGAGGAAGGACACACAGTGAGAGAGAGAGAGAGAGTGTGCGTATAGGTGCAGTAAGCAGAAAGCAGCTGATCTCCGGAGTATTATCAGCACTATTACTGAGGAGCAGCACCTTGCTGGTGAAGGGGATTTCTCAGGAGGCTTGGACGCCCCAGGAACACGAGCAGCAGCAGCATTCACACAGGTAGGAGCTGGTGAGAGCAATAATATTTTTACTCAACTTTCCGCTGTGCCTCTGGCCAGAGTCAGACCAGGGAGCTGAGAGTCCCGGGTCACTGGGAGCAAAGCAGGAGGACCTGGGCTGGGGGAGGTGTGGGTCTCAGCTCCAGCAGGTGGGGGCGAATAATCCCTCTCCGTTCCTTGTTTCTCAAATTCTTAAATCCCCTTCCCTCAGTAAATCAGCTTCATCCCCACCATGCAACTCCAGCCTATACCCCCGCCACACACACACACACTCTCTCACTTACACGCACACACACACGTACACATTCACACACACAGACACAGACAGTCTCTCTCACACACACACACACACACACACACACACACACACACACTCTCTCTCTCACTTATGCGCACACACACACACACACACACAGACACTCTCTCTCACACACACACACACAACAGACACACACTGTCTCTCTCTCACGCGTACGCACATTCACACACACAGACACAGACAGTTTCTCACCTCTCTCACACACACACACACACACACACACACACACACACACACACACTGGGGTACGAGCTCCCACACACAGACACAAACACACACACATACACACCGACTGACTCAAATAAATCGTGTTGCTCTATCAGATGGACAGTGCTGAGGGTGTGCTGCTCTCTTGGAGGAGATAACACAGTGTGGAGCTGGAGGAACACAGCAGGCCAGGCAACATCAAAGGAAGGGTCCCGAGCTGAAACGTCAACTTTCCTGCTCCTCAGATGCTGCCTGGCCTGCCGTGTATCTCCAGCCCTACACTGTGTTATCTCATACTCCAGCATCGGCAGTTCCTACTGTCTCTCAGAGGATCTGCTTTTTGACAATGATGTTTAATCAAGATTCCATCTGCCCACTCATCTGTGTGTAACACACCGATGCCCAGTGTTTGTAAAACATTCAGGGGGCATTCTCCTTGCTGACCTGAGGCGAAAATTTATCGTTCATGAAGAAGACAGCGAGTGGTAGTAGAAGGAAAATATTCTGCCTGGAAGTCAGTGGTGAGTGGTGTTCCACGGGGCTCTGTCCTTGGGCCTCTACTGTTTGTAATTTTTATTAATGACTTGGATGAGGGGATTGAAGGATGGGTCAGCAAGTTTGCAGACGACACAAAGGTTGGAGGTGTCGTTGACAGTATAGAGGGCTGTTGTAGGCTGCAGCGGGACATTGACAGGATGCAGAGATGGGCTGAGAGGTGGCAGATGGAGTTCAACCTGGATGAATGCGAGGTGATGCATTTTGGAAGGTCGAATTTGAAAGCTGAGTACAGGATTAAGGATAGGATTCTTGGCAGCGTGGAGGAACAGAGGGATCTTGGTGTGCAGATACATAGATCCCTTAAAATGGCCACCCAAGTGGACAGGGTTGTTAAGAAAGCATATGGTGTTTTGGCTTTCATTAACGGGGGATTGAGTTTAAGAGTCGTGAGATCTTATTGCAGCTCTATAAAACTTTGGTTAGACCGCACTTGGAATACTGTGTCCAGTTCTGGTCGCCCTATTATAGGAAAGATGTGGATGCTTTGGAGAGGGTTCAGAGGAGGTTTACCAGGATGCTGCCTGGACTGAAGGGCTTATCTTATGAAGAGAGGTTGACTGAGCTCGGTCTCTTTTCATTGGAGAAAAGGAGGAGGAGAGGGGACCTAATTGAGGTATACAAGATAATGAGAGGCATAGATAGAGTTGATAGCCAGAGACTATTTCCCAGGGCAGAAATGGCTAGCACGAGGGGTCATAGTTTTAAGCTGGTTGGAGGAAAGTACTGAGGGGATGTCAGAGCGGGTTCTTTACACAGAGAGTTGTGAGAGCATGGAATGCGTTGCCAGCAGCAGTTGTGGAAGCAAGGTCATTGGGGTCATTTAAGAGACTGCTGGACATGCATATGGTCACAGAAATTTGAGGGTGCATACATGAGGATCAATGGTCGGCACAACATTGTGGGCTGAAGGGCCTGTTCTGTGCTGTACAGTTCCATGTTCCATGTCCATGTTCCATTTACCACTTCCTCTGGCAGCTCTTTCCATGTTCAAACCACCCTCTGCATGAAAATAGCTGTCCCTCAGGTCCCTTTTAAATCTTTCTCCCCCTTACCTTAAACCTGTACCCCTCTGGTTTTGGAACCGCACCCCCCCATCCCATGGAAAAGACCTTGACCATTCACCATATCTGTGACCCCCACGATTTTATAAACCTCTGTGAGGTCACCCCCCTGAGCCCCCTCAGCCTCCTACGCTCCAGAGGAAAAAAAGTTTCATGGTCTCCTTATAACTTGAGTCCTCCATTCACGGTAAATCTTTTGCGCAGCCTCCCCAGTTTAAAAACTCCTAAAACAGAGCCGAAAGGGAAAGGGGAAGGTCCAGATCTTAACCATTGCCTCTCTTGACATTCAGTGGCTTCATTGAATTCTGCAACCCCCAAATGTATCAATGTTATTATGATGTGGAGGTGTCAGTGTTGGACTGGGGTGGACAAGGTCAGAAGATTTCACACGAAAAAGGAACGAGTCTCCAAAAGCTTGTAATTTCTCACAAACCTATTGGACTGTAACCTGGTGTCGTGTGACCTTGAACATTCTCACATGTAGCCCATGTCTTTATTTTTCCTGTATTTTTGATTGATGACTAAAATGGGTAAAGAACCTCTTGAAAGATGAAGGATTGCTGAAGGATTCCTCGAGTTTTTTTTTCCAGAAAGGTAATTAACCTGACCTTCATTGCAAGTGTTGTTTTTCTAGCCGCTTGCCCAAGAGGCAGCCTAATTTGCAGATGCGCTGGAGTCAAGGGGGGTGTAGGAATGGGACTAGCAACAAAGATCTGAATGGTCTACGGACTGATGACCAGTTCTTGATCTCAAAGACCATTTGCTTGCTAACAAATGTGATTGGCTGCTGGGCAGCAGATGTGTGATCAAGGTAACAAGAAACCATCAGAGTTCTGGAGGAGAAAGAGTTGATTTTGGTCTGCATTTTTTTTAAAGTAGCACCTCATGCTTGAAGATAACCAGTTTGTTCCCATTTTGCAATTACCATGAGCTGAGATGTTTATTTGATAATTCAGGGACTTTTTATAAACAGGAACCAATCCCTCTGTGAATCTTATAAACAGATCATAGTAGCTGGAGGAGGAGCATTATCATGAGAAATGAGAAGGGCCATTGCAGTGAACCCTGTGGACAGGGGCCATCAGAATGCCTTCACAGACTTTACCTCCACACAAAAAACCCTCTTCTTTCCTGGCTCTCTGTGAGTATGTAAAAGGTTCTATCATAGAATTCTTACGTGTGGAAGCACACTGACCCTCCAAACTGCATCTCACCCACACCTACCTCATCCCTGTAACCCTGTATTCCCCACGGCCAACCCACCCTAAGCTGCACATAGGGACGGGTTGTAGGGGCTGGCGAGGATGGGGGGGTGGTGACACTGGTGGAAGAGATAGGGAGAAGGTAGAAGAGATAGGGAAGATTACCAGAGTTTGCACGGAGGTCTCATGAATTGGGAAAATTAAACAGAATACTTTGAGGAAAATCTAAAGCACTTCAGTTGTCAATATGTGGCTCCATTAGCAAAAATCATCAAGATGTGATGGTCTGGGGTACTCTGCCCTGAAAGAGGAGTCAAAAGGAGAGATCAGAGAAATCCTCAAACTGGAGCACTTTTTCGGGCAGGTTGAGTGAGATTTAATGGGAGGTGCTGGAACAATTGGGCTGTGCTGAATGGCCTCGTTTAGCACTGTATGTTTTTCTATTTACCTCTAGCATCAGCCTGATTTCCTATCCCTTATCCTTTAGAGGTAGGCATCTCGAATCTGTGGGTGGGGGTAGTAAGGAGCAGGGAGTGAGGCAGGGATGCATGGGGAGACAGAGTGAGAGTAAAAGGAGGAGGAGGCTGAATGACAGATAAAGTGAGAGGGAGAGAGTGAATTAGAGGAAGAGAGAGTGTGTCACACAGAGTGAGAGTGGAAGGGTGAGACCAAAGGAGTGGGAATGAGTCACATTGTGAATGATTGGGAGAGCTGGAGTGTGAGTGACAGGGAGTGACAGTATAACAGAGTGTAACCTTGTGCTGTCCCTGGGGGGGGGAACCGTGTAGAGGGAGCTTTACTCTGTACCTAACCCTATGCTGTCCCTGTCCCTGGGAATGTTTGATCGGGGGGGGGGGGTAACAGTATAGAGCATAGAACACTACAGCGCAGTGCAGAGGGAATTTTACTCTGTATCTAACCCTGTGCTGTCCCTGTCCCTGGGAGTGTTTGATTGGGGGTAACAGTATAGAGAGAGCTTTACGCTATATCTAACCCTGTGCTGTCCCTGGGAGTGTTTGATTGGGGGGGGGGATAATGTAGAGGGAGCTTTACTCTGTATCTAACCCCATGCTGTCCCTGGGAACGTTTGATTGGGGGGGGTAACAGTATAGAGGGAGTTTTACGCTGTATCTAACCCTGCGCTGTCCCTGGGAGTGTTTGGGGTGGGGGGAATCAGTGTAGAGGGAGCTTTACACTGCATCTAACCCCGCGCTGTTCCTGTCCTGGGGTATTTCATGGGGGAGGAGTAACAATACAGAGGGAGCTTTACTCTGTATCTGAACCCATGCTGTCCCTGTCCCTGGGAGTGTTTGATAGGAGGGGGTATAAACAGTGTAGAGGGAGCTTTAACCCCATGCTGTCCCTGGGGGTGTTCTGGGCATTTGTACACTATAGCTAACAGATGGGATGGTAAACTGACTGTTTGGAAGTTGGTCCCACTGACTGTGGGACATGTACACAGAGTGTTGCTCTCCCCAGTTAGAAACCTGGTTGGGGCCCTGGTAATGACAGACCCAGAGTGGAGCAGCTCTCAGTGAGGGGGTGGGGGGTGGTGTGACGAGGCCTGTTCGCTCTCGGTAAAACACAGAACAGCCACTGGGTGGAGGCAGACAACAATGTCAGCTCTGGTCCTGTGACTGATTCTTGCTGTGGACTTTGTAACCCACTCACCCGACAATCTAACACCCACCCCCACACTCCACCGTACCCCCAACTTTCAGCAGCTTGAGCTGGTCCTTCACACACAACCCAACACCATCGTACACCATCCATCTCCACTGGCACCAGCACAATGTTTTCTTTCACTCCGCTCCAAAGGAAGAAACCAATAAATCAAGGATAGTCATCCATGGCCAATCTTGGTGCTGGCCCTCTGACAGCACCCGCTCCCTCGGCGCTGGCCCTCCGACAGCGCCCGGTCCCTTGGCGCTGGCCCTCCCACAGCGCCCGCTCTCTTGGCGCTGGCCCTCCCACAGTGCCCGCTGTCTTGGCGCTGACCATCCAGACAAAGGGTTTGGTGGGGGGGGGAAGGAAGTGTGGTGAGCTGCCGCCTTGATTCTCTACAGCCCACCTGCAGCACTACGATGCCATTAGGGAGGGAATTCCAGGATTTTGACCCAGTGACACTGAAGGAATGGCGAAATAGTTCCAAGTCGGGATGGTGAGTGGCCAACTCTGAGGGAGGGTCACCAGACTGGAAACATTAGCTCTGAGTTTCTCTTCACAGATGCTGCCAGACGTGCTGAGCTTTTCCAGCAACTTCTGCTTTTGTTTGTGGTGAGGCAACTTGCAGGGGGTGCTGTTCCCATGTATCTGCTGCCCTTGTCCTTCTCAGTGGAAGTGGTCGTGATTTTGGAAGGTGCTGTCTGAGGATGCGTTTGGTGAATTTCTGCAGTGTATCTTGTATACAGTACACACTGCGGCTACTGAGTGTTGGGGGTGGGGGGAGTTGGGAGAGTGGGATCCTTGTGGATGTGGTGCCAATCAAGTGGCTGCTTTGTCCTGGACGGTGTCGAGCTTCTCCAGTGTTGTTGGGGCTGCCCCCATCCAGGGCAAGGGGGGAGTATCCCATCCCACTCCTGGCTTGTGCCTTGTCGATGGTGGGACAGGCTTTGGGGAGTCAGGGCGGGAGTCAATTGCTGCAGGATTCCCAGCGTCTGGCCTGCTCTTCTAGCTACTCTGTTTATGTGGTGAGTCCAGTTGAGTTTCTGGTCAATGGTAACCCCCAGGATGTTGACAGTGGGGGATTCAGTGATGGTAACACCGCTGAATGTCTAGGGGCAGTGGTTAGATTGTCTCTGATTGGTGAAGGTGACAGCCTGGCATTAGTGTGGCACAAATGTTACTTGCCACTTGTCAGCCCAAGCCTGGATATTGTCCAGATCTTGTTGCATTTAGAGATGGACCACTTCATCTGAGGAGCTGCAAATGGTGCTGAATATCGTGCAATCTTTGGCGAACGTCTCCATTTCTGAGCGTATGATGGAGAGAAAGTCATTGAAGAAGCAGCTGAAGATGGTTGGGCCTAGGACACTACCCGGAGGAACTCCTGTACAGATATGCTGGAGCTGAGATGACTGACCTCCCACAGCCATGACCATCTTATTGTGTGTCAGGACTCTAACTAGGGGAGAGGGTAAATGTTGACACCTGGTCAAAGTCCTTGTTCATACTCTCAATACTGGGAGGTAGGTGTTGTGCTCGAGAGACCACTGGACAGGGGTAACTGTACACTGCTGCCCCTAACACTGTGCACTGTGCTCCTTCAGTACATTGATGAAAAGAGTGTGGGGTGGGGGCACACAGATTGTATGCACAGCCATTATAGGCTGACCAGGGGTTATCTTCAACAGTGCCCGGCTATTCCTTGGAGACGGGTTTGCCCAGCTGCCCAGACCGAACTGTTTCACCCCAAACGTGGGACCACTCTGTGGGACTGAGGAACCCTCACTTCCCACAGCACAGAGGGACCTGATTGGACATTGTGCTCTTCTCAAGGGAGCTGAGTGCGTAGACCACCCCGAGGGCCTTCACTTTGATTCCGAAGTGAAGCATTTAATGGGAAAAACGTATTCCCTTTCCCACAGAGTCAAAGTCACGGAGGAGGGAAATGAAAAACGATTCTTGTCCGATGTGAGACTTGACATAAAGCAGACAGCAGGATTTCTCTGGCTTTGTCAGCAGGCTCAGCGTTCACTCAGCACACACACTCCCTTCATTAACTCCTTCTACAAGCTGCCTGTTGCCTCACTGACAAATCCTCGCGAAAGCAATGGGATGTGGGTATCACTGTCAGCAGCCAGCATTTTATCGCCTGTGAGAGCCCTCAAAATGCCCGTAGGGAAGACATTCCGGGATTTTGACCCCGGCGACAGGAAAGGAACAGCAGTGTATTTCCAAGTCTGCAGGGGGCAGTGTTCCCATGTATCTGCTGCCTCAGGGAGGCTGTAACTTCCTGGTAATACGATTAAACCAGGAAGCTCAGAGGCCTACGACACAAGTTCAAATCCCAGGGGCAGCAGCTGGGACAACACTACCATGATTGATAAAAGCTGGAATTCACTGTTGATAGGCCGAGGTGCGGCAGATAGAGTTTAGATAAATGTGAGGCGCTGCATTCTAGGAAAGGCAAATCAGGGCGGGACTTATACACTTAATGGTCAGGTCTTGGGGAGTATTCCTGAAGGAAGAGACCTTGGCGGGGAGGTACACAGTTCCTGAAAGTAGAGTTGCATGTAGAGTGGGGGGTGAAGATGATGTTTGATATGCTTGCCTTCATTGGTCAGTGCATTAGTATAATGGTTGGGGGAGGGTCTTGTCGCTGTACAGGACATTGGTTAGGGCCACTTTTGGATTAATTTAGGATATCTGGTCAGCATGGACAAGTTAGACTGAAGGGTCTGTTTCCATGCTGTGTAGCTCTATGACTGTATAACAACCAGCCTGCACTGCTGTTGTAAAAATCCACATAGTCCCTTCAGGAACAGATGCTAACCAGCCTCTTTACTCTGAAATGGCTGAGAAAGCCACTCACCTCCCTTAGGGGCCGATAGCGGGTACCGGCACGGCCAGCTCCATCAGGGGCCGATAGCGGGTACCGGCACGGCCAGCTCCATCAGGGGCCGATAGCGGGTACCGGCACGGCCAGCGTTGTAATGGAAGAACGATCATCTTTAGGAGTTTCCGAGAAAGCCCTGAAGAATTTCTGCAGTATCTAATACAAGCTCTGAGTATCATGTTTGTCAGTGTGGTGCCAATCGAGCGGGAGCTTTGAGTGTTGTTGGAGTTGCCCCCATCCAGGGCAAGTGGAGAGCAGTTGTTGATTGTGGGACTGTGTGTGTGTGTGTGCGCGTGTGCGTGTGCGTGTGCGTGTGCGTGTGTGCGTGTGCGTGTGTGTGTGCGTGTGCGTGTGTGCGTGTGCGTGTGTGCAGTATCAGGTGGTGAGTTATAGGATTCCCAGCTCCTGAGCTGCTCTTGTAACCACCATATTTATAATTGCTGGTCTGATTCAGTTTCTGGGTCAGTTGTAACCCCTAGGCTGCTGAAGGAGGGGTGAGTTCACAGTGATGCCACTAAAGTACTGAAGATTTATGTAAACCACATACCGAGCCAAACTGTTCCAGTACAGCTACAATAATGCCATCCACCTGGCAAACGGCTAGGTTTTCCAGGAACACACTGTCCCCACAACTCAGGCTCTGTTCTGACAGCACCTTCTGAGCCTGAGAGCAAGCTCTGCCATCTCAAAGGACAAGGACAGCAGATCCTGCAAATTCCCTCGAGCCAGTCACCATCCAGACCCGGAAATATAATTGCTGTTCCTTCGCTTCCTCTTGGTCAAAATCTTGAAGCTCCCTCCCTCTGACTGCTGAAAGTTAAGAAGCCAGGTCACCATCTCCTCCAGGATAATTAAGGGGTGAGCGATAAATGTTGGTCCAGCCAACAAGGACCACATCTTCTGAAGCCCATAAGACATAGGAGCAGAATTAGGCCATTTGGCCCATCAAGTCTGCTCCACCATTCAATCATAGATGATGTGTTTCTCAACCCCATTCTCCTGCCTTCTCCCCCTAACCCTTGACCCCCATATTCATCAAGAACCCCTCTACCTCCATCTTAAAGACACTCAATGACTTGCCCTCCACAGCCTTCTATGACAGTAGCCCCACAGATTCCCCACCCTCTGGCTGAAGAAATTCCTCCCCATCTCAGTTCGAAAGGGTCAACCTTTCACCCTGAGGCTGGCCCCTTGGGTCCTAGTCTGTCCTACTCATGGAAACGTCTACTCTACGTCCACTCTATCCAGGCCTCTGAGTTCAATCAGGTCCCTCCTCATCCTTTAAACTCCATTGAGTACAGACCCAGAGTCCTCAACCACTCCTCATGTGACAAGCCCTTCATTGTCAGGATCATTCTTGTAAACCGCCTCTGGAGCCCTTCCAATGTCAGAGAATTCTAAACAAGAATTCCTAAGTCCCTTTCTCTATCCTTGGGTCCAACTTGTCCATGCTGACCAAGTTTCCCAAATTAAACTAGTCCCACTTGTCTGCAAGTGGCCCGTATCCCTCTAAACCTTTTGTATTCATGTATTGTACAAGTGTCCTTTAAATGTTATAACTGTACCAGCCTCCACCATGTCCTTTGGCAGCTTGTTCCAGGCACACATCATCCTCTGTGTAAAATATTACCCCTCTGGTCCCTTTTAAATCTTTCCCCTCTCACATTAAGCGCTCTAGTTTTGAACTCCTCTACTCTAGAGAAAAGATGTTGGCTATTCACCTTATCTATGCCCCTCCTAATTTTATAAACCTCCATAAAAGATCACCCCTCAACCTTCTACGGTCCGGGGAATGAAGGTGTCAGCCTCAGTCAGCCTCTTCTTGTAACTCAAACCCTCCGGCCCTGATTCTTATTCAAAGGGCTCTACAGATATTTTAACTCTGGGAGATGCAACCTACACAAACAGTTGGCAGAGTTTTGAATGTTAATAGGAGCCCCTCACAGAGAAGTTTGTGCCAAGAGAATATTTTAAAAAAAGACAAAAAGAGAAACCAAAGTTTGCACAAGTTTTGAACTGTTTAATAGTCAGGATTGTGACTGGTGAAGTTGGAGGATGGAGGTTAGAATGCTTCCTGGTTATCCTCCCATTATCAACTTAGTTAAAGTTCAGTGAACATTCTTCAGAGCTGATTGGAAGCTGTTTGCATTGACTGGTGTCTCCAGAAACGAAGCAGGATACAATTCCAGGGATAACAAGGTGTAGCGCTGGATGAACACAGCATTCCAGGCAGCATCAGAGGAACAGGAAAGCTGATGTTTCGGGTCTGGACCCTTCTTCAGAAATTAATAAGATGGAATTCCACGTGCCTGTGGTTCTACACCTTGTGGAAACAGCTTAAGTGAGCTGGCCATCTACATCTTATTTACTTTTCTTTTGATTTATCCCCTAATTGTGTTTGTCTGTCTTTGAGAGCACTGGGGGCTAGAATCAGAGAACTGGGCTCAAATCACAGACATTAATTCAATTACCTAGTTGTTTTGTTTTGCTCAGCTGGAGTATTAATAATAAATTGTTCATTCTTTTGTTTAAGCTAGTAGCTGTTTACACTTGTGTGGATTATTCACAAAGTCTGGTGTTACGGCTCAATATTGAGGGCCTTTAAAGATTTTAATTTTACTACGTTGCATAAACAGGAATGTGGAGGCTGATTTTGCTTGGCTCACTATCTTTGTGCAGTAATGGTACATGTTACCATTAAGAAATTTCACCTTTAAAACTCCTTGTGCCATGCTATGTTGTAAAACCAAGAGGAGGCAGAGTTGGAAGAGTGTCTCGCGCACACACACACTCTGACAGTAAGCTTAGACTGTCTTTCACTGTTTTAAATAAACTAGCCCAGAGATAATCAATTCCTGATGAGCGAGCAGCATCATGGACATTACGGAAGCTGCTAACCCATCTCTGGAACTGAGAGTACCAACCCCCCCCACACCAGCACCAATCTATCCTGTACAACTCACAGTGATGCAACACCAAGGTGGTACAACAACACTACTTCTTCCTCATAGCTAAGGAAATTCAGCATATCCATAAGGACTCTCACCAACTTTTATCGATGCACCAGAGAAAGCTTCAATCTGGATGCATCGTGGCTTGGTACTGCCCAGGACCGTAAAAAATTAGAGGGTCGTGAACACAGCCCAGCCCATCATGCAAGCTCACCTTCCATCCACAGACTCCATCTACACTTCTTGCTCCCTCAGCAAGACAGCTAACATCAAAGACCCCTCCTGCTCCAGTCATTAGCTCTTCCATCAGGCAGAAAATACAAAAGCCTAAACAAATGCACCAAAAGGTTCAAGAACAGACTTCCGGATGGACCTCTCCAATTTCTAATGTTGACCTTGCTTTTCATGCACCTTCCTTCTCATAGAATCCCTACAGTGTGGAAACAGGTCACTCAGCCAAACACGTCTACACTGACCCACTGAGAGCATCCGCCCAGAATCAACCCCCTAACCCTACCCCCATAACCCTGCATTCCCCACAGCCAACCCACCCTAACCCGCACATCCCTGGGCACTACGGGGCAATTTAGCAGGTCAATCCACCCTAACCTGCATGTCCCTGGACTGTGGGAGGAAACCAGAGCACCCGGAGGACACCCACACAGACACAGCGGGGGGAGAGAATGTGCAAACTCCACTCAGTTGCCTGAGGCTGGAATTGAACCCTGGCACTGTGAGGCAGCACTGCTAACCACTGAGCCAGCGCAGTCATTTGCAGCTGTAACTTTGCATTCCTCGCTGTGCTGAATCACCCAATGATCTTTGTAAAGCACGACCTGCCTGTACTGCATGCAAAACAAAACTTTTCACCGTACCTGGGTACACGTGATAATAATAACTCAGTGGTGGTCACCTCTGCTGTTTGAGGAGGCAGGAGAGTTCCTGGTAAAAATTTGGGCTCCCTTTCTTTGTGTGGTTTAAAACATACGTGCATGCCCACCTTCACAAAATCTTAATCTCACATTCTAACCTTTTCTTGTCAAGTGCCTCCACTCAAAATGCTCGCCGTCCTTTGCAGCTCTCACTGCCTTTGTAGTCTGTTATTTACATCCGTGGACAGTGGCAAACTCCTGTCTTGTCTCCCTCAGCTTTCTGACCCAGTGTGGCAGATAGCTCGATGCTCCAAACCAACCACTTTGCATGGTGCTGTTGTGGTGTCAGCTATTTCAGGGCGCTATACAGAAATAAAGACAGAATATAAAGCTGGTAAGCAAACGGTCTCTGGAGAGGTCATGACCCAAACAGTTATTATGTCTCGACTATTAAAACCAGAGACTTGAGTAACAGTCTGGGGACCTAGATTCGAATCCCACCATGGAAGATGGTGGAATTTGAATTCAAATTCAATATAAAAACCATGAAACCATTGTTGATTATTGTTAGGTAACGTCCTTTAAGGAATAAAGCTGCTATCTCCAAGATAACACGGTGTGAAGCTGGACAAACACAGCAATCCCTAAGAGTCTCGTCTAAACATTGACTCCAGACCCGCGCAGCAATGTTGTTGAGTCTCAATCTTTGGGTAATTAGAGATGGGCAATAAATGCTAGCCTAGCCACCAATGCCTAGTTCCTATGAATGAATTTAAAATATTATCCTTTCTTGGAGCTAAGATTACAGAAGATGTACAATTTTCATTATGTTATAAAAGTGTAAAATTCATTTCCTTTTGGCACGCTTCTGTTCTGAAATTTAACATTGAAAATTCACGTTAAAATGCGTGCCTACATTATAATCTGCTCCCAGTAATCCCATGGCTGCATGTTGACTCGATATGTTAAACTCTTGAAGCCTTTTCCCTACCGTCCATCTCCCTGATGCCCCCAATTCCACTGCAGTTTGTATATGACAAAAATTGAGTATTACAAATTATTAGCAACAGTCTGCCCATATGGGCAGATGGAGTTTAATTTAGATAGATGTGAGTAACTGCATTTTGGAAAGGCGAATCAGGGCAGGACTTGTGCACCTATTGGTAAGGTCCTAGTGAGTGCTAAAGAACAAAGAGACGTTGGGGGGCAGGTACATAGCTCCTTGAAAATGGAGTCACAGGTAGACAGGGCGGTGAAGGTGGTGCTCAGTACGCTCGCCTTTATTGGCCAGTGCATTGAGTATAGGAATTGGGAGGGTCATGTTGTAGCTGTACAGGACATTGGTTCGGGCCACTTTTGGAATACTGCATTCAATCCTGGTCTCCCTGCTATAAGAAGGATGGTGTAAAACATGAAAGGGTTCAGAAAAGAATTATAACAATGTTGTCAGGTTTGGAGAGTTTGAGCTATAGGGAGAGGATGAATAGACCGAGGCATTTTTCTCCTGGAGTGTCAGAGCCTGAGGAGTGACCTTGTCGAGGTTTATAAACTCATGAGGGGCATGGTTAGGGTGAATAGGCAAGGCCTTTCCCCCAGAGTAGGGGAGTCCAAAACTAGAGGGGTCTAGGTTTAAGGTGAGGTGGAAAAGATTTAAAAAGGGCCTGAGGGGTAACTTCTTCACACAGAGGATGGTGTGTGCATGGGACGAGCTGCCAGAGGAAGTGGAGGAGGCTGGTACAATTACAACATTTAAAAGGCATCTGGATGGGGATTATAAATAGAAAGGGCTTAGAGAGATAGGGGCCAAATGCTGGCAAATGGGACTAGATTAATACAGGATATTGTCCTTGCCTCTCCACACTTTCAATACAATAAAGGATCTGCAGATGCTGGAAATCTGAAACCAAATGTGAGTGCTGGAGAAACTCAGCAGTTCTTGCTGCACTTTTGTGGAGAGAAGTGACGTTTCAAATTCAGTGTCCTTTTGTCAAAATTATATTTGTCCCCCTTCAGTATTTCTGTTATTCATCTCCCCCACCCCCTCACAGGAGTGAGTCCCCCATTGTCTCCCCACTCCCGTGGGACTAGGACCCCATTCTCCCCCCACTCTCCTGTGGGAAATGGGTGGTGGGGGGGCGGGGGCATGTGAATGGGGTCTCGGTCCCAGGGAAAGAGTCTCCCATTCTCTGCCCCAGCCTACCCCCCACGAGAAAGTATCTCCCATTCTCCACCCTCCCACTCCCTGCAGGAAAGCAACCCCATTACCCCCTACTCCATGCAGAGGGGGAAACCTGCTCCTGCAGGAAGTTGTTGCTCCCAAATTCCCAATTGGATTTATGGCAATTTTACACAAATGCCTCAATTTTGGGTTTGCTGACAAGTGAAACTTGTTGTCGACATCGATCAAACCCTTTCATAGTATTGAAAATCCCAATCAGGTCCCACATTATTCCTTCTAAACACAAACCCAGCCAAGTTAGGACCATTGGGAAGTATCAAACTTTATAGTTGTAGGATTCTGGTAAATTTATTTGCATCATCCCAAGGTGACCACGTCCTTAAACTGATATGGAGACCAAATCTGTTCACAGTACTCCAGATGTTGTCTAACCAATAGGTAGCAACTCATTACAACCCACCATGTTCTTCCTTCCCTCTACATTCAGGGATGCAATTACACTTCTGCAGACCAGGTGGGATATGAACGCGGGGGGCTCTCGTGGTTCGCAGGTAGGGACAGTGCCACGAGAGCTCCAACAGCCTTGAGTGTTTTTGAACAGCCCACAACCTTTATCCTGATTGCTGCAGCCAGGTCTGTGCTGGGTTGGGGGCACATTCGAAAACTCGCTCCTGAGATGGGCAAGCTGGCATCTGCATCCAGTGTGCTCCCAACAACCCGCTCCACTCTATTATTCTTTACATTATCCAAATCTTTCTCTTCCATTTCCATTTGGTCTAGTCTTCCGTTTGAAGCTCTCTATAACACAGCTCCTACTCAGGCACGTGCTCGGCTCCTCCTACCTTTCTCACTTCTCACCCCAACCCTCAAAGCCCTGGAAAATTAAACATGAAATCATTTATTGTCACTTTTATTCAATATACCAATACAGTGAAAAACGTGCCACTTTGACGTGCAAGCACGGTGCCATTCACATTCAGAGATAGTAGGAACTGCAGATGCTGGAGAATCTGAGATAACAAGGTGTGGAGCTGGATGAACACAGCAGGCCAAGCAGCATCAGAGGAGCAGGAAGGCTGACGTTTCGGGCCTGGACCCTTCTTCAGAAAGAGTGAGAGAGATCTGACGAGCAGAGTGGAGCTCCGAATGGAGCAACCTTCCCTGCTGCCATCACATACAGGACAGCAGATTATACCAGGCTACAATATTGCAAAATTCTCCAAAGAAACATGATTACAGTGGTTTCTATTTGTTATCCAATTCCTTAGCCATGCAATTCCAGAAACCTAATCCCTTGCAGACGTTTCATTGTTCAAAAGAATAGCAGGTTAAGAACTAAGCTTTAAACACCCCTGAAAGATAATCATGTAAATTACTGCTACTATGCATGCCAAGGGCTATCTAAGTTAATAGTCTAATAACCCTAAAATGAAGTTTCATATTTGTACTTCAAGAAACACGCACTTAACTCCATCGATGACTCAATGGGCAGATGTCATCCTTTGCCAGGTCAGGGAAGACCCTAGTTTGACATAGGGAGTTGCTTCCTCACAAACAAGTGAGGATACAATAAGCCAAAGGTGTGTGAAGAAGATTTAACTAGAAATCCTGCTCCTGGGCCCTGTCAGTGGGACGTATGTTACAACAGATCTGTGCTCAGTTCTGTATTCCTAGCCTCCACTCATTGGCAACTGGGCTGAAGATCAGGTGAGGTTTGAGTGGAGGGTGGAATCCCCCATCATGCTGTAAGGTTAAAGAGAGCGAGCGCACAAAGAGAGCACGAGTCCGGGCGGGGGGTACAGACAAGCTCAGAGATAAATGGGAGGTTAAGACAGTTGCCAAAAACCAAAAAAAAACTTTAATGACACAACAGCAAGAAATGAATATCTTGTGAAGACATAAAAGAAACCACTGCATCAGGTAGAATTGAATTATAGGCGGCTCAAAGTAGAAACAGGAGATTCAGAAAGGAATAGGTTTGTATACGGTTTTACACAATATAAAACACTTTACGATCGGATGGATAACGGTTTAAGAAATCATAGAACCAAAGCTGCTGACATCAACCTTAGGCAACATTGTAGATTGTGTAGATGAGAATGTAAAATTACAAAGCTTTATTGATAAGGCTAGGTAAATGCACAAAACAGTGGTAGATGAAGTTCGATGTAAGGAAGTGAGAGGTTATCCATTTTGGACCAAAGAAGGATATATCAGCGTGCTTCCAAGATTGTATGCCCAAATAAACTTGGGGGGTGAGGTGCTTCCATCTTTAAAATACCACGAACAGGTGTAGAAAACAATCAAGAAAGCTAACAGAATGCTGGCCTTTATATCCAAAGGAGTGGAGTACAAGGGTGTGGAAGATCCACTGCAGTTGTGCAAGAGCTCTGGTTAGACTCCACTTGGAGAGTTGAGAGCAAAGCTGGGCACTACATCTTCAGAGGGAATATAATGACCTTGAACAGAGTACAATGTGGATTGACAAAGCCTTCAAAATATTAACAGGAAAAAGGCAGGGTTGATAAACTATTTCCCCTTGTTGGGGGTTCTAGAACTAGGGGTATTGTCTGAGAATTAGGATTAGACCATTCAGGAGAGAGGTTTCAGTTCCACACACCAAATGATGGTCAAAGACTGGAACTCTCACAAATAGCAATTGATGCTAGATCACTTGTAAATTTCAAAATTTGAGATGGATAGTGTTTTGTTAAGTAAATCTGGTAACGGGTATGGGCCAGAGGCAGGGATATGGAGTTCGGCCACATTTCAAAACATTATTGCATCAAAGGGAAAACAAGCTTGAGGGGCTGAATGGCCTACTCCTGTTCCTATAAAAGAGTCTTTTCATGAAAGATGTATTTACTGCTTCTACACAGAAAATATAATTGGCCTCAGTGTGTAGATGATGTGTTTCTAGAGGGATCTATTAAGGATTGAATGATTTTCAATTTTTTACCGTGTAATGAGAAAGGGCTAAATTAATAACCTGGCTGTAAAGTCGTCTTTGCGAAGTAACATGATTGCATTTCATATCAGGTTTGACTGCAATACAGTTCATTCTGAAACTAAGGTCTTAAATCAGAAGAGGAGATATGATGAAGGTCTGAAGGCCAAGCTGTCTATGGTGGATTGGGAAAATACACTAAAGGTTTGGAAGTTGAAAGGCAATAGCAAATAATTAAAGAGAAACTATACGGCCTACAACAGATATTATATTCCACTTGGGAACAAACACCTGAAGGAACAAAGGTAAATCAACCATGTTTGACAAAATAAGGTAAAAATTGTACTAAATCAAAGAAAGCAGCTTATAAGAAAGTCAGAAAGAAAGTAAAACCTGAAGACTGGACACAATTTTGAAAGCAAAAAAGGAGGGCCAAGTTCCCGATTTTAAATAAAAGCAGAAATTCTGAATGCGAACAAATGAGGAACATAAAAAGGGGACTGTAAAAGCTTCTTTAGGCATGTACAAAGGAAAAAATTAGCAATAGGAAATGCAGACCCATTAGAAGACATGGACAGGAGAATTTATGGTGAAGAATAGGAAAATAGTTGAGGGAAAAAAAAACAATTACTTGCATGCAGCGTACCAGATGCAGAAAATCTCATGGAAACACTGGTGACCAAGGGGCTCTTGGAAGTAAGGAACTGAAAGAAACTAGTAATGTTTGCAATCTTAAGCGGATTGAAGGTTGTGTGGGCAAGTGGGGGAAATATTAACGGACAGGGAGCAGAAACATATGGATCACTCTCAGGATGGCAAGCTGTTATTAGTGGGGTATTGCAAGGAGCAGCGCTAGTCCACGCCTGTTCACTATCTACATAAATGATTCAGCTGTGATGCCCAATTGTAATATTTAAAATTCGTATTCCCAGGCAATTTGCAAGGCTGAGGCAAAGAGGCTGCGTGGGGACTTGAACATGTGGAGAACAGAAGATTTTCTATTTTGCTAGAAAAAAAAACAAAGGCAGAATACGTCTTAAGCAATGAGAGGCTGCAGAAAGAACCTGGTATCCTTGTTCAAGGATCATTGAAGATTGCAATGCAGGTGTAGAATCAGTTTGACAGGCAAATGATATGTTGGCCTTCATTGTAAGGAGATCCTAGGACAGGAGAAAAGGAGTCTTGTTACAGTTATGTAGAACGTTGGTGAGATCACACTTGAAGTATTGTGTACAATTCTGGTCCCCTCATCTAAGGAGGGATACACCTAGCACAGTGAGTGGAACAGAGGTTCACTAAATTAATCCTGGGATGGCATATTGTCTTATGGGAGATCGAGTAGACAGTCTAGACTCTCTGGAGTACTAAGGAGTGAGAGGTCACCTTATTGAAGCTTACAAAATGATGATGTATATAGTAGCTTACGCCAGTTGCCGAGTCTAAAAATCGGTGCATATTACCTCAGGCTAAAGCATTTTGAGACTTGGAGGATTTGCACCCCCCAAAAGAGGATGGTGAATCTTTGGAATTCTCTACTGTGGAAGTTCAATGACCATACTCAAAATAGACATTGAGACACTCCTGGTGACTAATGGCATCAAGGGTAGATGATCATTCATGATTTTAACTGGATGGTGAAGCAGGCTTGATGGACTGAATAGCCTGTTCTTATTCCTACGCTGCACAGAAAAACTGGTAACTGCTTTTTGATCGATACTGGTTGAAGCACAGGGCATAGAGAATGATTACCCTTTGAAAAAAAAAGTTACCATGAGATGTTCTACAACACACTGCGAGGATTTAACACTTCATCCAAAGAGCAGTGTAGCACCCTTCCAATCGTCAGTGGGGTGCCAGTGCAGATTCTGTTCTCTGGTATTTTTTTGTAGTGGGAATCGGTCCCACCATCTTCTGATTAGGAGAAAGCTGCTGCTTATTGAGGCACAACTAGCAACCTGGACTCAGGACATCAGCTCACACAGATCAACCTATGGAACAGAACTAGGTTGGGGAAGGGAATGTGAAAGGCCAGTAATCATTATCCAATAACTTGACAGGGAAAGCTATCTGCTCCTTTTCGATAGCCGATCCAAACTGTCACTAGATCAAACTAGAAGTGAGAAGGTAGGCCAACAGGGTTATGAATGCAGGCTAGCAGATTGAGTTGGCCTTTTACTGCTGCAAACAGTTCCATTGGTGAACCCGAACAACAGGAGATCCAGTAACACTACCAAACAGCAGCTTGATCTTGCCTCTTTCAGAGATTGTGGTGCGATGTTCAACGGTGAGTGAACCCTCTCATCTTCTCAAATCTAATTTACTGGGGGCTGGGACATCACCGGTCTATAGATTGTGGACATCCAGGAAGCAGGATTCATATCTGATCCAGTCCCGTTCACACAGATTAGGGGGTCACTCCAGTTCCTTACGCCCGAGCACAGCTATTACTTGCCTGTATTTGAATGAGTTGAGCTGTGAATGAAAGATTGCAGTAACATGGAATGCCAGGAGACTGTAGCGGCAATATCCAAACTTGTCTGTGTCGCGAGTCTGAAGTGTTTCAACCCAACCACAGAGGCGTGACTGTTTTGTTTCCTGGGATACTTGCTGAAGCTTAAGTGACCGAGAACAGAGCAAGTGTGAACATTTATTTTGGTTAGCTTTGTCTTGGGTGCCACCGTGCCAAAATGGGAGGACAAACCAGTGTTGGTGCTTCTATACTGGAATCTCTCCCTTTTGACATGAAGCTTTACAGAATAGAGAAGAGCATTCCATACCTGCGTGCCAGCAAACTTTTGACGTGTTTGATGGTTTAAAGGAACTCAGGTGAAAATGATGAGTTGGAGCACTGGCGTGCTGAGTACAATGTAGCTAATGATGGGTCAAAGTGGGACAGATCAGTTGGTCACAAATGGGAGCAGCTAGTTGTACAGTTACAAGGTCCTTCTGGAAGAGACTCCACCCACCTGAGGCAGTGTTCTCATACAGTCCCTCTCACACAGGTGGCTATTTACCTTGGAATCAAACACAGGAATAAAGCACAGAAGAACTCTGTGCCCCAAACCACACCACCTGATAGCTCTGAGGAGTGGGAACCCTGACTCGGCAGTAGACAATATATGAAATGTTACATCTAACCTTTGGAATGATACCTGCATGGTTCCCAATACTCAGTCTTAGTAAATCCAAACTTAGTACTGACACTCTTGCAGGAGGTAGGAAGGCTTACCACAGATTTCTTGTCTGGGGAGCAGATATGGGGAAGCACTCTGCATGTCAAGACTGGGAAACCTGAGACCAACATCAAGAAAAGTCACAAACGACAATTAAGAAAAAAAAACAGTTTCTCCATTTAATACTAGACTTTCTCAAGTTGAGATACAAGCGTCTTTATGCAATGACATCCAACGTTAAAATTCGTAATACATAATTTACAAAGATTAAAGTCAAAACAATTATCTATTAGATATGCTTCTGTAAAAAGTAAATATATTAGCAGCATTTTTCCAGCAAACAATCACACTGCCTACACCCATGCAGACTATAGTTATATCTATTTTGCAATAATGTAGTGCTTTTAAACAGCGATTCCGTGACTTTGTTTTTGTATTTTTTTTTAAAAAGTAACCCAAAAAAACATTAAAAAAAAACTGTCATCACTTTCTATGCCAGTAAGGAGGGGGGGGGAGGAGGAGAAGGGAGGTGCAGGAAAAGGGAAGGAAAGAGAGGAGGAAAAAAATGGCATTAACTAACCACTGATTGTCTAAAACATGATTTTAATCTTTCGGCAAAGAAAGAGAAAATGACAGACATAGTGTGCCTTCTACATATATAAACTTTTTTTTGTATTTTTCTTAGTGTTTGACACTATTACCAAGAGTGAAATGTCTATAGGAGACAAATGAAAATATTACAGACCTGTCAAAACTCCTATCAATGATGAATCGAGTATCTCATACTCAATCGTCTGCTACTGTACAGTGTTGCTTTGCAGTAAGAAAATAGTCAAAACAATCTTTCTCATTTTTCGATTTTTTTAATAAAATACGATCTCAAAGGGTTTTCTTCTTTTGAGACACAAAAGGGGAATGGGATGGAACATGTTCCACTGAGATTGATGCAATGTGTTTGTACATTAGGACAGAATTGGTCCATGTGAAGGAACATGTGACGACAGTATTGCTGACAACCACACAACTGATATGTACACATTGGCACATCATAATTTGTTTTTTTTTAAACTTATTTTAAAGGATGTCGGGAGTGGGACTGCATAAGCTTACATACGGACAAAGCAAAGCTTTTTTTTTTCCTTTTTTGATTTTTTTTAGTTAAAGTGGGCGGGGAAGGTACTACACTGTACAGTTCAAACAGAACACAGACGTAGTGTCTTTATTATTACTTCTACGCGAATGTTTTCTACTTCACAACAAATACTTTTTCATTTTGAATACTGCTTTTCATTTCTGTAGTGGCTTTCCTTTGTATTCTCCTGCCTACTTATGTTGTTTTTTTTAAAGAAAAGAGAAGATTTCACACTGGCTCCACTTGGCCATGACTTTGGTGTTACTGGTGTTGCACGTTGTTGGTTAATACTGAACACGAGTGAAGAACCTTGGTATCTGCGACTCCCTGATTTGTTCACACACCAAAACCTCAGTTCAAACGTATTTTAACTTGGCCCCCTACATGGGTGGTAAACCTGGCAATCAACACTCAGTCTCTTTCCCCACATCCTCCTGACACCACTGCTTGCAGACCCTTCTTTGGTCAGGACAGTAAGTGACCCAAATATATGTGAGCCACAATGTTCTTCCTGTAAGAGACCTCCTGACCCAGTGTCCTTACAGAGATCAATGATTTTGCACCTGTCTGACACTCTGGTAAACTTCCATCTAACGAGGCAAGTACTGGAGCAGGTCATATCACTGAGCGTGTGCACGGCCAGGAGAGTTTCCAGCTTTTCCGAGGGAAGATACGAAGCAAAAGGCACAAGGATTCTGCCTTATGCTTTCTGGCCAAGGCAGGACAGATAAGGGTTTGGGTACGGTCAGACTCAACCTAATGAATGTCATCAGGGAGTAGGGGTCACAAGTCATGCCTTTTTTTAACATGATGTGGTCAGATTGATTTTCAACCAGTAAATGTGATGAGATTCTGGTGGTATGAGGTGTGAATTGTTAACTGCAGGACATTTAAAACAGGGGATTGGAGTGGGAGAGGGAGGGGAAAACTAGTACACTATTTTCATAACATATAACAAGATCAGAGCCAGTCACAGAGCAGACAATTATTCATGATTTGGACTGTGGCTCTTACTGAAGGAAGGGGCTGAGGGGGGCGGTTGTTGTTGGTGAAGAAGAACCAGAGATGACAAAGAAAATTCTGACACAATGGTTCATTTAATTTTGGAATGCACTGCCTGATAGGGTGTGAGATACAGATTCAAACAGAAGTTAAATATTTCAAAAGGAGAGAAAAACAAACTGAAACAGGGAAAAACGGAGGCAACTGGAACGAACCAAATTGATATTCCAGCCGACGACGAACAGCCCGGAGTTGATTCAATGGGCAAAGATGACTTCCTGCTGTGCTGCACTGTACTATGGCTATAAAACACAAACTCCAGCTCAGCCCAGGTTGGAAAGAAGTAATAACGAAGTAAAAGGTACAGGAACATGAGGAAACAGCAGCAGTTCTTATGTCTCAAGTTGTAACTACTTCATTGTTTGTGGGGTTTTTTTTAAAAAAGGAACTGTACGCCTAATTACACCTAGAATCATCAGTCCCAGTTTCACATCAGAGTTTGGGACCCATTCATGTCTGATGTTAAAGGTGGCAGGAACAGCTTAGAACAACCCACTCAATGCTTAGGTCATTAAAGAAAGGCTTTGGGGAGGAACTGACTCGAAGGGGGAAGTCACACATGACTTATGAAAGGAAAAGGACTGATGGGCTGAACACTCGCCTTGTTCTAAAGTCGCTCAACAAATTCTAGAGAAGGAGAAATCCCCAAATCGCATATTTGAAGAACACCAGGCTCTTTGACATAGTGGGGTCTTAGTTGGGAGCAAATCCCTCAGGTGAAATATTAACTTCACCGACCTTAGTGGGAATGAGACACTTCATCCACAGATCACTCGTTTTGATAACAAAATTAACTCTTTGGTGCCCAGTTCTTTCATATCCTTCTCTTTTACCAAGAGTACAGGAAGCACAACTTACGGCTAGCTCTTACAGTCCTCAAGTGTAGTCACTTTTAATCTAGGTGTAACCTGCGTGGTGTACAATGCCGCCATCAGTCCCAGCAATGGACCCTCTGTGTGTGTGTGTGTGTGCGAACCTGGGGAGGAGTGGGGGTGGGATGGGATTATTTTTGACAGATCACACATGATTTATCTGCTTTATGGAGCACACCAGACACATGGCTTGGGACAACAACAATGGCATCTCCACAAGTCCTCATCAGACTTTGAAAAAGCAAAAACCAAAGATTCCATTCCACCCAAACAAGCCTCCCTCCACTCCCTGACCCAACCACAAAGACGCTTTAAGTGCTATTCATCAGTCTTCCAATCCACTCGTGTCTCTTTTTCATTTCATGTTTTGCCTCCTATTTTTATGCCTTCTGCTTATTAATTGCTTTTTTTTTGCTGAAGGTAGGGTGGGCAGGACTTGATCCAAGCATGTACCATAGTAGGTTACTGGGCCAGCATACTGGGTGCCTTTAATTGCTCAGAGTGAGTGCAAACACTAGGCTTGGATTGTAAACGTCCCTACCCCACCCCCTTGTTTCTCAGCTATCTTCTCTTTCTCCATATACATATATACACACTCTGGACAAACCGTATGACAATCACACTGGTGAATTCACACATACAATCAAAGAACAGGAACAGAAATGGAGTTCAGTCCTTTTGTTTTTTTAAAAAAAAAGATCTCTTGACGCTTGTGTATTATTAACATTTCGTTCAGACACCAACTCCACCCACTTCATGGATGGTGGTTTGGCAATGCAATAGTGCCTCACCTCCCCCGAAATAAAGTTTATAGGCCGCCTCGGGCCATGGGAGCACGGAATTGACTGAGCCCCCCGACATTAATGCGAGGAACACCGTACACACATGCGCGCGTGTGCATACAGCAAGGGCACTCAGCAGGTCAACAGCAGGAGTGCTGGCCGGCCCACTGTATCCAAGTGCTAACTCGTTTCAATTTGTCAGTTTCTTCTTCGCTCTCCTGTCCTATTCAATAGTTTAATCAGAGCGCTCGGGGGGTGGGGTGGGGTGGTGGTTGGGGTGGGTCAGGTCAGGGGGAGGTGGGGAAGACACGACAGAAGGGTTGTGTGGGGTGGTGGGTGAGGGGGCCCCATCCCTCGACTCTCTCACTGTCAGGACGCAATAGGACAGGGCAGAAGCCAATGATTCCCAACACAGGAAACGCTCCCTTCTGAGGTTGTGCATCACTTCCTGAAGCTGCTCTCAGTTAACATTAGTGTGCGCCTACGCAGCCGTCTCCCCGACCCTTCTTCCAACAAGTAGGTTACATCGATAGCTGGAAAGCAGACAAACCAAAGGCCAGTTTAGTTGCTCAGTGTCATTAATTATGAAAAGGCTAACAAACAATTTATTCAAGATAAAAAGAGATAACTATATACTTCAGAATAATGAGTGCGCTGCTGGGCCTTCATGTCTAGTCCCAAATGATCATGGGACAATTAAACAAAAAACATGAGAAGGTGGCTCCACAAAGATTCCAATTCCTAATGCTGGGGGAGCTCAATGCATCAGCATCAAAAGACAAGGCTGAAGCACTTACAACCATAATCAGACATTAGTGCCAAGCGGATGATCCATCTGCAACTCCTCCTGAGCTCCCCAACATTCCAGAGGCCAGTTTTCAGCTCATTTGATTCACCCCATATGATATCAATTATTAGCTGTAGGCACCAGATATTATGAAGAGCATGACAGCATGCTCAATAGTACTGAAAACTTATGCTGCGGAGTGAGTAGTGCTCCTAGTCAAGCTTTCAGATACATGTAGATACCAGTGTTTTGGCTAAATGTGGGAAAAATGCCCAGGTACGTCCTGTGTACAAAAAGCAGGAGGAATCCAGTCCAGCCAATTACTGTCCATCAGTCCATTCGAAAATCAATGCAGTGGAAGGTCTCCAAAAGCAATGCTACCAGCAGACCTGAGGAATTGAGTTACTAGTGGTGTACCGTAAGGATGTGTTTTGTGGCCACTGCTGTTTGTCATTTTCATAAACGACCTGGACGAGGGTGTAGAAGGATGGGTTAGCAAATTTGCGGATGACACTAAAGTCGGTGGAGTTGTGGATAGTGCAGAAGGATGCTGCAGAGCTGGGCTGAGAGGTGGCAAATGGAGTTTAATGCAGACAAGTGTGAGGTGATTCACTTTGGAAGGAGTAACAGGAAGAGTGTACTGGGCTAATGGTAAGATTCTTGGTAGTGTGGATGAGCAGATCTCGGTGTCCATGTGCATATAGCCCTGAATGTTGCCATCCAGGTTGATGGGGTTGTACAGTGTGTTAGGTTTTTTTTGGTAGAGGGATTGAGTTTTGGAGCCATGAGGTCATGTTGCAGCTGTACAAAACTCTGGTGCGGGCACACTGAGTATTGCGTACAATTCTGGTCACCACACTATAGGAAGGACGTGGAAGCATCGGAAAGGGTGCAGAGGAGATTTACCAGGATGTTGCCTGGTACGGAGGGAAGGTCTTATGAGGAAAGGCTGAGGGACTTGAGGCTGTTTTTGTTAGAAGAAGGTTGAGAGGTGACTTAATAGAGACATACAAGATGATCAGAGGATTCGATAGGGTGGACAGAGAGCATTTTTCCTCAGGTGGTGATGGCTAGCATGAGGGGGCATAGCTTTAAATTGAGGGGTAATAGATATAGGACAGATGTCAGAGGTAGATTCTTTACTCAGAGTAGTAAGGCCGTGGAATGCCCTGCCTGCAACAGTAGTAGACGCGCCAACTTTAAGGGCATTTAAATGGTCATTGGATAAACATACAGATAATAATGGAATAGTGTAGGTTAGATGGGCTTCAGATTGTTGTGCTGACCTGTGAAACCATCGAGGCTGAAGGGCCTGTGCTGTGCTGTAATGTTCTATGACCCAGCAATAACCCACACAACTAGTTCAGTTTGAGCTTTACCAGGGCCACTCAGCTACTGACCTCAAGCCTGGCCCAAAGAGCGGAACTCTAGAAGTACACTGGGACTGACTGTTCTTAACATCAAAGCAGTGTTTGTGGCATCAGCAAAGCTGGAATCAATGGCGATTTGGTTGGGTGGGTGGGTGGAAAGGGAGAGGAAGAAGACTGTCCACTAGCTTGACATCTCTGAAGGAGCTCTTTGGGGTAGTGTCCTGGGCCCAACCATCATCAGCTACTTCATCAATGCTGTTCTCCTCAACATAAGGTCAGAAATGGAGATGTTTGGATAATGTTCAGCCCCTTCACAGCTCCTCAGATACCTCAACAAGGTGGGATCAGGCTGATAAGTGACATGCAACAGTTGCTCGACACAAACAGTAGGCAATGGCAATCACCAACAAGACAGAATCCAACTTCCTTTCCTGACATTTGATGGCATTATTGTTACCCAAATATCCACTATGAATGGTTCTGAAGAAGGGTCTCTGCACTTGAAACATTTTCTGTTCCCCTCCCTCCACAGACACTCCCAGAACCCGCCTGTTTTTTCCAGCAATTTCGGTCTTTGACCCACTATGAAGATCCCAGGGGTTACTACTGGCCAGAAAGTGAACTGGACAGGGATACAGATTTTAAACATTGTTTTTGGGGATGAATAAAAGCAAAATCCTGTGGATGCTGGAGACCTGAAATGAGAATAAATCACTACAGAAACTAAGCAGTTCTGGCAGCATCTGTGGCAGAGAAATACAGCTCATTGGCAATCTCAGTTCAATATGGTTCTGTTCCAATGTGCAGTCCAGTACCAAATTAGAGTCATATTGGACTTGAAACATTAATGCTATTTTTCTCTCCATGGTTATGGCCAGACCTCCTGAGATTGTCCAGCACTTGGGTTTTTGACTCATTCAAGGGATATGGACATTGCTGATGAGCCAGTATTTATTGGTTATGTGTGACCTAATGTTCAATAGTTGGGACTTCAGGTAGATGTATCTCCATCCTAAAATACCCACTGCTGAGTGGTCACAGCCACACACCCCCTCAGGTTCAATGTATGATGTCTGGAGCCTGTAACACACTGGTGCTTGATGTCCAAGAGATTGCCTATGCTTGAAAACAGGAGACATTTTAACCCAGCTGGGCTGGTGGCAACATGATTGCATCACCCAAACTATTACTCTCTCTAATACACTCAGATAGCTGTAATCTGCACTCAGCAGCACAATCATTCTGCTCTTAGTGAAACTGTTTAGCCAATAGCCAAGTCTCACCATTTTTTCCTGGAATCTTGGCTAACAGGTTTAGGAGGATTTTGTTGAGGTTCTCTCTCTGCAATCTCTGCTTCTCTTCTGGGTTACAATCCACTTTCAGAGTGTTACTGCTGCTCTCGCTCTCCTGCTCCTCCAGGTGTGGCATCTCAGCAGCTGGCTGCTCTTGGGCAGTTGACATATCCTCGATGATGGGGGGTGGAAGGTCATCCTCCTGAACCACCTCCTTGCAGTGCACTTTCGTTCTCTCTGTTTTCCATGAGGATCTGTTGTTCGTATCCCGCCCAGATAGGAACAGGGGAAACAAAAAACAAGACAGAAATGCTTGAGATGTGCTGCAAGTCTGTGACTTCAGGATTATGGTCGCTCCTACTTCAGACACGGCACATGCACAGAGTCTGCTACTGAAACACTGTCAAATCCTGCATCTTATTTTAGTTAGTGCTCTGTGACTCATTCAATACAAGAAAAATAATCTCACACTTACACAAAGTTTCCAAGTCTCACCCTTTAATACTCGGATGATACTTATCTTTTCAGATTTTCTGATCACACAGACTTAAACTATTCCCAAACAATTCGAAAGTTTGATTGTTGAAGGGAATAGCCTGGGCTAGCTATTTTGAAAGAGTTTTACATTAGTCCACCCTGCCCTGCAAATGTGTTCCCTTTCAAGCATTTATTGAATACCCAAGGGTGGAGGCAGCAGAATCATGTCTACTGCAGACCAATTGTAATCAAGGTCCGTGGTGAGTAGGATCCAAACTGTGGAAAAAAAAAAATTCAACACCTCCTCCCTGAAAATGTTCCTGTATTTCTGGAGATCTTATTCTGTGACTCTGGAACAGTACATGGATTTCAAGATTGGAAGGTGGGGGAACAACACACTGGCAGTAAACAGCTCTTGATGGGAATGACAGGTGCTTGTTCCAAGTTGCATCCTGCCCTTCCCCTCTATTTATAATAGATACTTTCTTGGTCCAATTTCCAAGTGTTAGAGGCCAGTCGGCCTTCATTGTTGTGTCCAGCATGTTTGTACGAACCTAGAAGGGGACCAAATTATAGCCAATTCACTGCAAGGACAATCACATAACTGTGGATAAGTTTGCAAGAATACCAAGTACCATCTTAAACAGGCATGCATGCACAGATATTATGACAATATTGTGAAATGAAATCACTCATTCACTTATTTATTCACTAATATCTTTACTCACATCTTTGTTAAGGCTGTTTGGTAGGTGGGAGTGCAGCAAAGTCTAAGATGAAGGGAAATAAAAGTCACCCAGAATCAGTGGAAACCTTGGTGTTTCTGACATGAGAGAGCGGTGCACTGCTCTCCAACAGCAACAGTAGGTGATGAGCGAACTGCGTTCCAAACTGAGCTGCTGTGGGATAGATTCTGGGACTTGCCCACTCCCCGCTGGTCAGACTCCAGCCTTCTGGCACCATTTCCTGGCACAGGGTCCTGACTCTGCACTGCTCCGCCGATGGCTCAGTACAAGGCGCGGTCCTTCTGTGGCAGTGTCAGACCCCACCACCCACCCCAACCTGAGGAAACACAGCAAGCCACTGCTCCAGAGTCCACTAACAAATGGCTTGGCTGAGAACTGGTGGAACCTGCCCAACGAGTGCATTTAAGCTGAAAAGAAATCAGAAAGTGTGGATTCAAGATTACTGCCCTCCCCACGAAAGGGTAACGGGCTTTCTGCAAACTCTCAACAGTGACCCATCCCACACTGTACAGCCCCATTGGCGTAATTACTGTTTGGATCGCGCATCGCTCATCCCTTAGTGCCGTCCCTGCACTCCTTGGTTAGAATGCGGCACTATGGAAAGCATTCCTGCCACTGCAGGAAACAAAAGCTACAAGTCTCTGACAGCAGCCCATGGTAACACTGCGATATACTGACAATATCATGCCATGCAGCACTACGGAGAATTGTAGCTCCATCTCCTCCAGCTCGTGAGGAATTTTAAAAGAGAAGTTAAAGCTAAACAGTAACTTTTTAAATGACCGTAAATCTTCGAGTGGAACATGCCCCAGATATAGAACATACATTTCCCCTATCCCCTGTGAACTTATGAAACGTTGTGAAGATATTTTAGTACCCATTTAGAATGTGCACCCTTCCTCGAGTTTTTGGGGAGAGGAAGCAAAGTAGGTATGATACTCGAAGATTTACAGCGTTGAGAATTAACAGTATTCTGAATAAACATTTGGAGTGAATGTTTCAAAAGGAATTAACAAGGGGAAGGAACTTACAGCTAGTGCCAATTCTGCAATTGACTAAATACCACGCCCCCCCCTCCAACCCCACTGAGCCCTTGTCCAATCACTATCTACTTTTGAAACTTGTATTGAAAAGTTGCAGCTATTTTTGGAAGAGGGTTCCTCTCTCAATATCCTCCTAGTTTAAGTACTTCACCCAGCAGGCTAGAAGACAGGGTGGAACATCATTTTCCTGGTTCCCTGGACCAGCAGTAGGGAGCCTAAGAAACAAGTTTTCCAACACTGCTCTTTTATCATCTCTCCCTCAACCACTCATCACTCATCTTTCAGGACATCACGCAGCCTTCACCCAAAGCTCACTTCTACTAAAGACTGCTGGCCACCAGGCATCATCTAGTACTCCTCATACCGGAGGCTAGGCAATGCATGCAGGCTGTTTAACCACCAGGGGGATCATAGCAGAGCCTTATCTAGTCCTCATTTCAAAGATTTAAGAATGTGCACACGTACACACTCACAGCTGTATACGCTTGCCAGTAACAGACAGTAAAACCCAGGTCCCATTCCTCATCTATGCATCAGCAAGATTGCAGCCCCTTGATTTCTCCTGGTTAAGATCAGCTAACTGAACAGCCACCCTTAACTACAAGTCTCAGTAGCCACGCCAGCCTAATCTTTACTACTTTGGGTCTTTTGCTCTTCCATTCTGGGCCCCTTTCTAAATTATTCAGTTAATTGTCAATGATAACTCAATTGAAAGGCTAAAATAAAATTCAAAGGCCAATCCCTTTGTTTTACTGGAACCTCAGCCTGTGATCCATCAGTCTCGGAGTAAACCAGAGCTCAGTGGGTGGGTGATTATCACCATTCAATCCCCAGAATCAGGAGGTATCCAGTGAAATAGTTCCCCTCAAGAGGGATGTGCCCCTTCCCATATCCAATACCTTTGCAGGTGCCCTTCACCTTTCATCAATTGCTCAAAAACTAACCATTTGTCACTTCTTACTGTACTATTTGTTAGAACATGTGTCTTAGACATGATGGCTTCAGTGAACTAGGTGGCGAGTATTTACAAACTATGCAACTGCTGGAGACACCTCAACTGAGATTAGCTGGCCCTTGTCCACCACTCATCCTGTGTCAGAGTGAGATAGAGAAAAAGAAGACTGCCTTCGGTTGGGTTGGAGTTTCATCAGTTCTCTGACAAGTCACTAGATGGAAGGTCATGTAACAAGCAAGGTTTCTGTTGTTTATGGTGCAGTGAGTTGGGAAGGAGGCAGAGATTGTAAAGGAAGCATTTATTTCTGAGTCAATCCCTTTGAAAGCAGACCACAGCAATCCAAAAACTGCTGGGGAGGACTGTAAAAATCAGAAGAAAACAAACTTCAACTTCGAGGTTATTTGCCTGCACGTTTTCAATTTGCGCTCAGAACACCAGATGAAACCTATGAACCTTTCGCTTTCTGATGACAGAGATTGGCGATGAGATTTTAACAAACTATTGACAATTTCTCTCTCTGCTCCCAAACAGACTGTCTCTCATTGGGATTGAGATGCCCTCAGGTAGCTGTGTCCAGCTGGTCTCTCTCGCTGTGTGGGTAAGGTTCAACAATCAAAAGAAGGCATCAGAATTCACTGCAAACCTGTTGTTATTCAAAGATCAGTCTGCAACAGAGGTCAGGAGTGGGAACCCTAACCGATTCCATCATCAGAGGATGGGGATCATTGCAACCTAATGCTGCAGCATGGCAAAGATCAGCTAACATGGCACAGGCCTGAGGGCAGTAGGGTCATCACATTTCAGTTCCACACAGGCTCCAACCAACATGGCAGTAGGTGAGAGATAATGGGAACTGCAGATGCTGGAGAATCCAAGATAACAAAGTGTGGAGCTGGATGAACACAGCAGGCCAAGCAGCATCTCAGGAGCACAAAAGCTGACGTTTCGGGCCTAGACCCTTCATCAGAGAGCTCTCTGATGAAGGGTCTAGGCCCGAAACGTCAGCTTTTGTGCTCATGGCAGTAGGTGAGCTGTTCTAACCCACTGAGGCTTGTGGACAAGTACAGGTTTCTACTAGTGGGAACTAGAAGAGTTAGAGTCAAACCTGCCACTGGTAACAGAGCTGAAAGTACAAGCAGAGCAGACTGACAGTAAACGTTACTCACCGGCCTCCATTCCTCTTGTAATTTTCTGGTACATAGTGAGGCTAATGGGAAGTAAACAGGAGAACAAAAAAGAAAGCAGATTTTGGTTTAAAAATAACAATTCAGCACAGTGAAACTCCTTTCCATCATGCTCACCCATCCCAGCGCTCACCCTCTCATGGCTCAGCTTGCTGCTTATCCTGCTCTGCCATGTATTTCATCACCCAGGCCTCTGTGCTGCCAGGGCCTTCTGCAACTGCCTGGCCTGATACTAGGGCACCCCCTTGATTTCCCAATCATACCACTTTCTGCAAATGTCAAAATGAATGGCCAGCCCTTCAACATGGTGCTGGGTGCTAGATGTGCAGGAAAGAAGGGCAGACAAAGGGTATAACCTAACAGCAGAGCAGAGCAGTGTACACAAGGAGAAATAAACCAACTGTGAATTGAAGTAAACGTCATCGCTTAACTTGTTTCCCTGCACCAGCAGCTCACCGACACCTACCTTGAAGCCCTTCTAATCCATTTAACCCCCTGTCCCCAGCAACGATCCTACCATTGATACTTACAGAGAAATCTCTTTTGGGTGTCAGTTTCTTCGGAAAGTGATCGAATGCATATGATTTTGTGCAGACGGGGTAGCGGTTCCGGTGGATCTTATAGAAGAGATGTGCAGATTTATCCAGGCGATAGTCGCAGATGTAAACATCCTGGTCTTTCACACCCTTTGGCCTCCCTAAATGATCGAAAGGGAAAAATGTGAGTGCATAACAGAGCAGTTATGAGCTCCAGCACACTGATTAGCCACAGCTAACTTTATAATAAAGCTCAAGGCGGAACATGGCTGGCTTCTAACCTTCTCATAAACAGAGTAAACTTCCCCTCACCTTCATCAGTGACTTTTCACCGAGTTTCAGATATTCATCTTTCTTTAATAGGTGACAAGTTTAAACAAACAACATGAACTAACAAATTGGGAGTCCAGGAGAAATCTCTTCACCCAGGGTGTGTGGAGCATGTAAGACTCCTAACCACACTGTGGTCAGGCTGAATCGCAGTGACGCACTGAAGAGGAATGCTGGACACACAGCAAGCAGAAAGGAATACATGGAGATGTTGATGGGGTGAAATGAAGAGGAATGGGAGGAGGTTCATGTAGATTCTAAACAGCGATGCAGACATACGCTGTAAAGTCTGTGTACATAAACTGACCATCACTATGCCATCTTTCAGTATGTTGCCCAACTCTGTGCAAAGGACCAGAGTCTACCCCAAGATGCGTCAAGTCAAACAGCTTTGATTCCTATTTTGGATCATGATCCAAGGCACTATGCTGTGTGCTGAGTGAAGACAAGTTTCAGTTCCATGCTCAGGCTTGCATATCACCTGGGTGAGGAAAGTGGCAGATGAGGGCATGAGAAGCACTGACTGGAAACAAAATGTTGCTCCGTTTTGGGGGAAGTCTGGGTCACCTCAAGCAGTTCCAATGTTAATAGACAGCACAAAAGAAACATGAACAGTGGTTTGAAACCAGGTCAGGTCAGGACAGGACAGGACAGGGATGGAAAGGTTTAAACTAAAGTTTCACTCACCCTTACAGTATGTGTAGAGGTCCAATACACAGCAGGTTCCAACCACTGCCTCCAGAGGGATAATCTCATACAGAGGCACCCTGAATAACTCGTTATGGTAAAACCGTCTCGAAGGGGAGTGATGGGTCTCATGGGGTCGGAAATAATGATGACCAAAGGCAAATCGCTCCCCTCTGACAGAACAACAGAGGAGATCATCGTCACGTCAAGAAAATCCGAACTTCAAAATAACCAAAAATACAGCACATTGCCACACCAGTATTGTCAGTAAACTGTAACAGCAAACATACAATAGTTTCAGACTTTAACTGGGGAAAAAGGTTAGCAGTATAATTGAGGACACCTGCTTCCAAACCGAGGTTGTGTCCTGACAAAATATTTCAGAATGTGGTAGTTTACAGGTCTGTTGTCATATCACACTGGGATACAGTACCAGTGGGGACAGGTCTGTTGTCATATCACACTGGGATACAGTACCAGTGGGGACAGGTCTGTTGTTATATCACACTGGGATACAGTACCAGTGGGGACAGGTCTGTCTCTGTATATCACTGGGGTACAGTACCAGTGGGGACAGGTCTGTTGTCATTATCACACTGGGATACAGTACCAGTGGGGACAGGTCTGTTGTCATATCACACTGGGATACAGTACCAGTGGGGACAGGTCTGTTGTCATATCACACTGGGGTACAGTACCAGTGGGGACAGGTCTGTTGTCATATCACACTGGGGTACAGTACCAGTGGGGACAGGTCTGTTGTCATATCACACTGGGATACAGTACCAGTGGGGACAGGTCTGTTGTCATATCACACTGGGGTACAGTACCAGTGGGGACAGGTCTGTTGTCATATCACACTGGGATACAGTACCAGTGGGGACAGGTCTGTTGTCATATCACACTGGGATACAGTACCAGTGGGGACAGGTCTGTTGTCATATCACACTGGGATACAGTACCAGTGGGGACAGGTCTGTCTCTGTATATCACTGGGGTACAGTACCAGTGGGGACAGGTCTGTTGTCATTATCACACTGGGATACAGTACCAGTGGGGACAGGTCTGTTGTCATATCACACTGGGATACAGTACCAGTGGGGACAGGTCTGTTGTCATATCACACTGGGGTACAGTACCAGTGGGGACAGGTCTGTTGTTATATCACACTGGGGTACAGTACCAGTGGGGACAGGTCTGTTGTCATATCACACTGGGATACAGTACCAGTGGGGACAGGTCTGTTGTCATATCACACTGGGGTACAGTACCAGTGGGGACAGGTCTGTTGTCATATCACACTGGGATACAGTACCAGTGGGGACAGGTCTGTTGTCATATCACACTGGGATACAGTACCAGTGGGGACAGGTCTGTTGTCATATCACACTGGGATACAGTACCAGTGGGGACAGGTCTGTTGTCATATCACACTGGGATACAGTACCAGTGGGGACAGGTCTGTTGTCATATCACACTGGGGTACAGTACCAGTGGGGACAGGTCTGTTGTCATTATCACACTGGGGTACAGTACCAGTGGGGACAGGTCTGTTGTCATATCACACTGGGATACAGTACCAGTGGGGACAGGTCTGTTGTCATATCACACTGGGATACAGTACCAGTGGGGACAGGTCTGTTGTCATATCACACTGGGATACAGTACCAGTGGGGACAGGTCTGTTGTCATATCACACTGGGGTACAGTACCAGTGGGGACAGGTCTGTTGTCATATCACACTGGGGTACAGTACCAGTGGGGACAGGTCTGTTGTCATATCACACTGGGGTACAGTACCAGTGGGGACAGGTCTGTTGTCATATCACACTGGGATACAGTACCAGTGGGGACAGGTCTGTTGTCATAATACACTGGGATACAGTACCAGTGGGGACAGGTCTGTTGTCATATCACACTGGGATACAGTACCAGTGGGGACAGGTCTGTTGTCATATCACACTGGGGTACAGTACCAGTGGGGACAGGTCTGTTGTCATATCACACTGGGGTACAGTACCAGTGGGGACAGGTCTGTTGTCATATCACACTGGGGTACAGTACCAGTGGGGACAGGTCTGTTGTCATATCACACTGGGATACAGTACCAGTGGGGACAGGTCTGTTGTCATATCACACTGGGATACAGTACCAGTGGGGACAGGTCTGTTGTCATATCACACTGGGATACAGTACCAGTGGGGACAGGTCTGTTGTCATATCACACTGGGGTACAGTACCAGTGGGGACAGGTCTGTTGTCATATCACACTGGGGTACAGTACCAGTGGGGACAGGTCTGTTGTCATATCACACTGGGATACAGTACCAGTGGGGACAGGTCTGTTGTCATATCACACTGGGGTACAGTACCGGCTGGGGACAGGTCTGTTGTCATATCACACTGGGGTACAGTACCAGTGGGGACAGGTCTGTTGTCATATCACACTGGGGTACAGTACCAGTGGGGACAGGTCTGTTGTCATATCACACTGGGGTACAGTACCAGTGGGGACAGGTCTGTTGTCATATCACACTGGGGTACAGTACCAGTGGGGACAGGTCTGTTGTCATATCACACTGGGGTACAGTACCAGTGGGGACAGGTCTGTTGTCATATCACACTGGGATACAGTACCAGTGGGGACAGGTCTGTTGTCATATCACACTGGGATACAGTACCAGTGGGGACAGGTCTGTTGTCATATCACACTGGGATACAGTACCAGTGGGGACAGGTCTGTTGTCATATCACACTGGGATACAGTACCAGTGGGGACAGGTCTGTTGTCATATCACACTGGGGTACAGTACCAGTGGGGACAGGTCTGTTGTCATATCACACTGGGATACAGTACCAGTGGGGACAGGTCTGTTGTCATATCACACTGGGATACAGTACCAGTGGGGACAGGTCTGTTGTCATATCACACTGGGGTACAGTACCGGCTGGGGACAGGTCTGTTGTCATATCACACTGGGGTACAGTACCAGTGGGGACAGGTCTGTTGTCATATCACACTGGGGTACAGTACCAGTGGGGACAGGTCTGTTGTCATATCACACTGGGGTACAGTACCAGTGGGGACAGGTCTGTTGTCATATCACACTGGGGTACAGTACCAGTGGGGACAGGTCTGTTGTCATATCACACTGGGGTACAGTACCAGTGGGGACAGGTCTGTTGTCATATCACACTGGGATACAGTACCAGTGGGGACAGGTCTGTTGTCATTATCACACTGGGGTACAGTACCAGTGGGGACAGGTCTGTTGTCATATCACACTGGGGTACAGTACCAGTGGGGACAGGTCTGTTGTCATATCACACTGGGATACAGTACCAGTGGGGACAGGTCTGTTGTCATATCACACTGGGGTACAGTACCAGTGGGGACAGGTCTGTTGTCATATCACACTGGGGTACAGTACCAGTGGGGACAGGTCTGTTGTCATATCACACTGGGATACAGTACCAGTGGGGACAGGTCTGTTGTCATATCACACTGGGATACAGTACCAGCGGGGATCGGTCTGTTGTTATATAACACTGGGAAACTGTACAGATCACTGCATTTCTAAAGCTATTTTATAGTTTGCATTACGTATTGATCCTGCAGCTGCCTTACTTTTCATTCTTCCAGAGCTTTTCGATACGGAAGATATCAAGCTTATCGCGGTTGATATGGGAAAGCAGCCTGTAGGACTGTCGGACAGGCTGACCTTCAGGCCCTCGCCGATTGTCTCTCATCAGATAGACACAGTCACCTGCAGCAGAACACGTATGGAGCAGATCACTAAGAGATAAAAACTTTAAAATTTCTTGATGATTTCCACATCAACTCAGAAAGGATCTGTACATGTTCACGTGCTGCTTTCTGACAGCAGTTACAGGTTCATGGGAAACTATTGTCACCAGTACTTAAGCCATGCAGAACAACCAATGCTTTATCTTCAGAGATAGTCGGAACTGCTGATGCTGGAGAATCTAAGATAACACGGTGTGAATGTGGATGAACACAACAGGCCAAGTAGCAGAGGAGCAGGAAAGTTTGACTTTTCCGGTCGAAACCCTTCAGAAAAAATGCTTTTCCTTCGGTAGTTTTGCTACCATGCCAAGTGTTATAGTGACACATTTCAGCCAGTTGAATGCAAGCTATTAAAAATACACGTAGCTGGAGCTGTGTTTGCCGAGTGTAAATATCTCTCTCACTGCCTGCACACCCAACAGAACACGGGTCCAAGGTGCTGACAGGGTCCCTCTTCATGTGAAATTAGAGTTTAGACCTCTCTAACAGTACAATGACCAGCATTAAGCAATGGTGAGCTTCCCATTTCACCCCCCACTGATCCGACCATTGCGCTGGGAGACGAGCTAGCCCGAAGGGAGAGAGGTGCAGCACCCAGTGATGGATTGTCAATGGGTAGCAGTCAAAGAGAACTCAGCCACTTGAATAAAATGACCATTGTGCAGGATTTCCCTTTACTGCAAACATCTATTATTACGTGGTTCTTCTTGACCCTAAATACCGGATACCCACCTAAGAAAACAGCTCTTTACAAAACATTTCAATGGAACATGAGCCAACTGGGGTTTCTTTGTTTTGTTACTTTCCTTCAGATACATTACAATGCAAGTCAGGAATGCTATCACCATCTCCTGGTATCTTCATGAAGGAATGTGAACAATGCCTTCCTCCCTACCAACCACCTACCGTGTCGAAGCAGCAGGTCATCCCGCAGAAGGCAGATGTAGTACACGCAGCCGGGCTGGGCATAATGTGGCTGTGGGATCATGGGGACTTCCTGCAACGGAGAAGCAGCGATAGTGAGTTATAGAACAGACAGTGACGACTTACAGATTTGATCCCATTGACCAGCAGCAGCTAAACATAGAACATAGAACAGTACAGCACAGAACAGGCCCTTCAGCCCACGATGTTGTGCTGACCATTGATCCTCATGTATGCACCCTCAAATTTCTGTGACCATATGCATGTCCAGCAGTCTCTTAAATGACCCCAATGACCTTGCTTCCACAACTGCTGCTGGCAACGCATTCCATGCTCTCACAACTCTCTGTAAAGAACCCGCCTCTGACATCCCCTCTATACTTTCCTCCAACCAGCTTAAAACTATGACCCCTCGTGTTAGCCTTTTCTGCCCTGGGAAACAGTCTCTGGCTATCAACTCTATCTATGCCTCTCGTTATCTTGTATACCTCAATTAGGTCCCCTCTCCTCCTCCTTTTCTCCAATGAAAAAAAGTCCGAGCTCAGTCAACCTCTCTTCATAAGATAAGCCCTCCAGTCCAGGCAGCATCCTGGTAAACCTCCTCTGAACCCTCTCCAAAGCATCCACATCTTTCCTATAATAGGGCGACCAGAACTGGACGCAGTATTCCAAGTGCGGTCTAACCAAAGTTTTATAGAGCTGCAACAAGATCTCACGACTCTTAAACTCAATCCCCCTGTTAATGAAAGCCAAAACACCATATGCTTTCTTAACAACCCTGTCCACTTGGGTGGCCATTTTAAGGGATCTATGTATCTGCACACCAAGATCCCTCTGTTCCTCCACACTGCCAAGAATCCTATCCTTAATCCTGTACTCAGCTTTCAAATTCGACCTTCCAAAATGCATCACCTCGCATTTATCCAGGTTGAACTCCATCTACCACCTCTCAGCCCATCTCTGCATCCTGTCAATGTCCCGTTGCAGCCTACAACAGCCCTCTATACTGTCAAGGACACCTCCAACCTTTGTGTCATCTGCAAACTTGCTGACCCATCCTTCAATCCCCTCATCCAAGTCATTAATAAAAATTACAAACAGTAGAGGCCCAAGGACAGAGCCCCGTGGAACACCACTCACCACTGACTTCCAGGCAGAATATTTTCCTTCTACTACCACTCGCTGTCTTCTGTTGGCCAGCCAATTCTGTATCCAGACAGCTAAGTTCCCCTGTATCCCATTCCTCCTGACCTTCTGAATGAGCCTACCATGGGGAACCTTATCAAATGCCTTGCTGAAGTCCATATACACCACATCCACAGCTCGACCCTCATCAACTTTTCTAGTCACATCCTCAAAGAACTTGATAAGGTTTGAGAGGCATGACCTGCCCCTCACAAAGCCGTGTTGACTGCATTTAATCAAGCCATGCTCTTCCAGATGGTCATAAATCCTATCCCTCAGAATCCTTTCTAACACCTTGCAGACGACAGACGTGAGACTTACTGGTCTGTAAGTGCCGGGGATTTCCATATTTCCTTTCTTGAAGAGAGGAATTACATTTGCCTCTCTCCAGTCCTCAGGTACGACTCCAGTGGAGAGCGAGGATGCAAAGATCCTCACAAGTGGCAAAGCAATTGCATTTCTCACTTCCCAAAGCAGCCGAGGACAAATCTGGTCTGGGCCTGGCGACTTGTCAATCTTAATGTTTGACAAAATTTTCAGCACATCAGCTTCCTCTATCTCTATCCATTCCAGCATGCACACCTGCTCTTCAAAGGTTTCATTCACTACAAAGTTTGTTTCTTTTGTAAAGACAGGCTTCCCCTACCACCTCAGACTCCACACACAAGTTCCCTATGCTATCCCTGACCGGCCCTACTCTTTTCTTTGGCCATTCTCTTATTCCTCACATAAGTGTAAAATGCCTTTGTGTTCTCCCTGATTCCTTCTGCCAAGCCTTTCTCGTGCCCCCTCCTGGCTCTCCTCAGAATCATTTTTGAGCTCCTTCCTCACCTGCCTGTAATCCTCGAGAGCTGAGCTTGACCCTAGCTTCCTCCACCTTATGTAAGCTACCTTCTTCCGTTTGATGAGTAGCTCCACCGCTCTCGTCATCCAAGGTTCCTTTATCTTACCCCTTCTTGCCTGTCTCAGAGGGACATATTTACTCATCACTCGCAACAACTGTTCCTTAAACAGTCTCCACATGTCTATAGTGCCTTTACCACGGAACAATTGCTCCCAGTCCATGCTTCCTAACTCATGTCTAATCGCGTCATAGTTTCCTCTTCCCCAATTAAATATCCTCCCATTTTGCCTAATCCTCTCCTTCTCCATAGCTATGTAGAATGTGAGGCAGTTATGGTCACTATCACCAAAACGCTGTCCCACAAGATCTGATACCTGCCCCGGCTCGTTTCCAAGCACCAAGTCTAGAATGGCGTCTCCCCTCGTCGGCCTGTCGACGTACTGCGTTAGGAAACCCTCCTGAATGCACCTTACAAAAACAGCTCCATTCAAATCTTCTGCTTGAAGGAGGTTCCAATCAATATTAGGCAAGTTAAAGTCACCCATTACAACAACCCTACTACGTCCACACTTTTCCAAAATCTGTCGACCTATGCTTTCTTCAATCTCCCTGCTGCTACTGGGGGGCCTGTAGTAAACCCCTAACGAGGTGACTACTCCCTTGCTGTTCCCAATTTCCACCCATACTGACTCAGGCAGATCTTCCTCAACAATGGAAGCTTCTGTAGCTGTGATACCATCTCTGATTAGTAGTGCTACACCCCCTCCTCTTATTCCCCCCTCCCTATTCTTTTTAAATGCTCTAAACCCTGGAACATCCAGCAACCATTCCTTCCCATGAGAAACCCATGTCTCTGTTAAGGCCACAACATCATAGCACCAGGTACTGATCCATGCTCTAAGTTCATCACTTTTATTCCTGATACTCCTTGCGTTAAAGCAAACACACTTTAACTGATTCCTTGGCTCCTTCCCAGGAAAATCCTTCCCACTAGCTGGTCTAGCTCTTGCTACTGCCTCACCTGCATCAACTCTCACCTCTGGTATACAGCTCAGGTTCCCACCCCACTGCCATACTAGTTTAAACCCTCTCGAACTACTCGAGCAAACCTTCCACCCAGGACATTGGTCCCCTTCCAGTTCAGATGCAACCCGTCCTTCTTGTACAGGTCCCACCTTCCCCCAGAAGGCATCCCAACTGTCTACATATCTGAAGCCCTCCCTCCTACACCAGCTGCGTAGCCACGTGTTCAGCTGCGCCCGCTCCCTGTTCCTCGCCTCGCTATCTCACGGCACCGGTAGTAAACCAGAGAACACTACTCTGTTCGTCCTGCTTTGCAGCTTCCATCCTAACTCCCTGAAATCACTTTTTATATCCTCAATCCTATTTCTGGCTATCATTAGTGCTAATATGTAACACGATTTCTGGCTGTTCACCCTCCCCTTTTAGAACCTTATACACCCGATCGGAGATGTCCCGGACCCTGGCACCAGGGAGGCAACATACCTTCCGGGAATCCCAATCCTGACCACAAAATCTCCTGTCGATTCCCCTGACTATCGAGTCCCCTACCACGAGTACATTTCTATTCTGCCCCCTTCCCTTCTTAGCTATAGTGTCAGGCTCAGTGCCAGAGAACTGACTACTATGGCTTTCCTCTGGTAGGTCATTCCCCCCCAGCAGTATCCAAAACGGTATACTTATTGCTGAGGGGAATGCCCACAGGGGATCTCTGCACTGTCTGTCTGTCCCCTTTCCTCCTGCTAACTGTCACCCATCTATCCTTGTCCTGAGCCTTAGGAGTGACCAACTCCCGGCAACTCCTCTCAATTACCCCCTCTGCCTCCCGAATGATGTGTAGTTCATCCAGCTCCAGCTCCATTTCCCTAACACGGTTTTCAAGGAGCTGTAGTTGGGTGCACTTCCCGCAGATGTAGCCAGTGGAGACGTGTGCCACGTCTCCCAACTGCAACATTTTGCAGGAGGAGCAAGCAACTGCCCTAGCATCCATACCCCACTTATCTGAACACCCACTCGGTACCAAAGTAGCTAAGATAGAGAAAAAGGAACAAACGGGCATTCTTTAAGTATTTAATTTGACTGTTGTTCCTAGCATCACCATCAGCCTCTCAGAGGAGTGGTGACTCTTGTTGCTGTAACCTGGATAGTCGGGTTGCTTTTGTTTTGTGACGTCTGTCTTTTCAGCCTTGGGACTGCAGCTGCAACGGCGCACCTCTCAGTAAGATCAGTGAGTGCATGTTGGTAGCAAACCCCAGGATCCTCTGGTCTGGACTGTTGCGCAGTCAGCAATATTTCCAGCCACTGGGGCAGACACTGATGAACAGCATCATTCCTGACATTTGATACCACTGCTGAAACTTTCCAGAAAACATTTAGAACAGAGGATTTACAGGAATGTAACTGAGTACAATTAAGTGAAATGCCAACAGCTGTTTAACCATCCATCAGGAAACAGTGCTACCAGAACGTTACTGCACTGAAAGGTACAGCACACAACAGAAGTCCCAGGCTGACTCCTGTGTCCAAAATTGTTAACCAGAATGCACAACACTCTTTCCTATTCACAAGGGATCAACTTACCCTCTCCACAGGTCGAGGATCACACTGCTCACACAGGTAGTGCTCAACATCTGCAGTTACACGCATGCAGTCACAATGCTGCCACACCTAGGGGTGAGTGGTTAGAAGAAATGAGTGTAAAATGTGGCACAATGCACTGGAACCTACAGATCATCCAGTTCAAAAAGGACATGTTTCCCCTGTGCAATTCAAAACCACTAAATTTAGTTCACGAAAACAAGAATGACCAGGTAGCGGTCTATTACTCCAGCTCTAGTTACTAGAAACAAACTCATTCCTTCTGCTCATCTCAAAGGCCTTCTTATAGCTTAACTTTATTAGTTTTTATGTTAAAAGGTCAGTCCAATTTGATGAGATAGCAGGAACTGCAGATGCTGGAGAAGCTGAGACAACAAGGTATAGAGCTGGATGAACACAGCAGGCCAAGCAGCATCAGAGGAGAGGAAAGCTGACGTTTTGGGTCTGGACCCTTCTTCAGAAATTCATTTCTCAACAGCCTAGGCCTAAAACGTCAGCTCTCCTGCTCCTCTGATGCTGCTTGGCCTGCTGTGTTCATCCAGCTCTAAACCTTGTTATCTATAGTCCAATTTGATGGCTCATTCTTGATTTTGGATGTTCTGGTATTTGAACAATTCACTTCAATTAATTTTCTCAAACTTGAAAGACTCAAAACCTCCTAAAGGAAGCAAGTTCAACTTCTTCAAATTTGCCACACGAGTCAAACTCCTAAAGTTAAGAACCAATTTTGCTGTTTACTGCTGCACCTTCTTGGAATAGGAGCAGGCAATTCAGCCCCTCAAGTCTGTTCCAATGCATAGGAATTCAAATCTGTTCTCTGGTTAGATGATCAGAACTGACAGATGAATTGGACGAAAGGGACTGCTTTTGGCCTGTACAACTCTACGATAAGTTCCTTTTATAGTAACTCTACAATCAGTTTTAATTTGCATACTGTTTTTGTAACTGAATACCATCTGCAAAGTAGTGGAGTGATACAGCTTTACTGGCTTATCCACTGCAGCCTAGAGTTTCACCTTCAGTACCCAGGCACTCTAGCCTTGCTCATCAGGAATGTTTCTGAAATGTGGAATCATGTGATTCTTGCCTGAATATCTCTCAGGTATTTCTGGCGGAGAGCATTTACACCTACATAATGGAGGAAGTGAAAAATCAGGATCCACTGTGGACCAGACTGCCATTGTCAATGTCTGGACACCATATCTTTAGCCAACAGGAACATGACCAAGGCATGCGGCGAGGCAGGTCCTACCTCAGATTTAACCAAATGTGAATGCTTCATCCATGTAAGTGGGAGGTGACAATCCAGGTCTGTAACTATTCTTCACTGACTGGCAAATTGCCTGATTATGCATGTTGCTTCCACTTCACCATTTACAGAGTGAACTGCAGCTGCCAGCTGTTGACTCAATTGCAAATAAATGGGCTTTTATTCTTCTCCCCTTGGTCTAGGTTGTCCTAAGAAGGGGGGAGTGATTTTATTGTAGCTTTTGACAGATTCTGAGTGGTATTGACAACTGTGGATGTTGTGAACTCTGTTTAAATCTCAGCTTTCAGACTATACGTCTCACCATACTTTGCATTAATAGGCAGCAGTTTTTGTTTTAAAAACATTCTGCTGGGTGTTAATCAGCACAAGAACCCATCGTCATACTCAAGTGGCTCTGGTCTAGTTAATGACAACTGCACAATTTCTGCTTGTTTGATTCTCAGTCCCAAACCCCAACCTGCCCTTAGTCATGAATAGAGGTGCATAGTCCTCAGGCATATTTGATAGCTGAATGAGGGACATCTTAGGTCTGTGCATGAACCCCACAGAATTAATCAGTGGAAAATACGCTGTTTACCCACAGAGGACAGGAAAGAGCTCCTTGTTCAGCCCAGATTGTACTATTCAACAGAAATACAGCCCGCAAGGGTTTAGGTTCACTGGGTCAAAGCCATAGAATCATTAAGCACAGAACAGGCCATCCGACCCATCAAGTCTGCACCAAGCTATCTATATTAATCCCACTTTTCCATGGCCTTGAATGCGAGGATAGGTCAAGTACTGACCCATGCCCTTTTCACATACTCTCTGTATTTTGGCCAATAATGACCCATCACTCAACATCATCGAAATAACAGCTTTGTCTGTCAATACTGTGTCCGAGGTCTCTGCCCGAATGTCTGTCAAGCGTTCCTGATGGGCCAGTCACCAGAGACCTCGTGGCTTCAGAAGAGAATGCAAACCAAAACTCACTGGCTGTGCTGCACTTTGGGACATCCTGAGGATGGGATGTTAAACGAAGGCATAAAAAGCAAACATTTTAATGTCTTTATCAGGTCAGAGAATGCTGCTCCATAAGGCAAAGAGACAGAGAGACTCGAATGTAAATACTTACCATGCACTTCTCACACTGAATCATCAGCCCCTCGTCCTTGTACAGCCCACAGATGCAACGAATCACATCATCATCTTTCTCATTCCCATTCTCTTTCTCACCAATGGACGTCTCACTGCTGTCTGCCTCACTGGCCGTTTCTCCAATGATCTCGTCGATCTGAGCGGAGGCTTCGTGTCGAGCATTGTAGTAGACCTTCCTCAAGCGACAAACATCTCTGCCAATGGAAGACTTCCTGCCATAATATTTCTGAAGAACATAATTTTAAATGGGTACACAGGCAATACAAAGTGGAGTAACATTCACTCTCATTTATAGTCAACATTAACCAGGGACTCTGGTCAATGGCTCAGCCCAACCCTGTACTGCCCAATGGGGTACTAAGCCACAAACTCAATTCCCACTCCACATGCAGTTGGCTAATCTCAGCCAGGGTGATGATTTGGAAACTCTTCACGTTTGCCACTTGGGGAAGAAATGCAAATAATTAGGATTCATGTCTCAGATGATATTTGTGTTGGACAGTGGATGCAGGACACTGAGGCTCAAACGCAACATCCTCAAATAATCAAACAGCTTGCCAGCATGTGAAGAAAGGGCATTTTAACACATTCTGATGGATCTGGACTTCTACAAAACAAAAAACTAGAGAGGAATAACATTGGGACAGGGAGAGCTCAGTCTTTGCCACTTTGCAAGATCCCAAGAATATTTTCCTATTCTTGATAGCACTCAGGATTATAAGATTTAGGAACTGAGTTAGGTCATCAGCCCCAGTGAGCCTGCTCTGCTATTTAATGATTACTCTAGAACCCATGAGTGCTTCTCAACACGATTTAACATTTCCCCCACCAGGGCTGGATGAAGAGCTGTCAGCAGCAGGAGGCTGAAACACACTGGATGGGGTTGAGTAAATGTAATTTTGGTCTCCATCTGCCCATACAATTCCTAAACCTGATGTATTGCAAAAAAGGCAACTTCTAAAAGCAATTGTTCCATTCCCAGCATCGACATCCTTCAAAAGCACAAACATTTATCACAAAATTGCTAAATATTAAGCTGCAGAGGGTTCAGAAACAATTTACCAGGATGCAAATATAGGCTGGGACTAGAACAAAGGAGGTCGAGGAGTGACCTTTTTGAGATTTATAAAAATGGAGAGACATAGATAAGGTGAATGACAAGGGTCTTTTCCAGGGTAGTGGAGTTCAAAACTAGGGGGAATATTTTTAAGGCACAATGAGAAAGGTTTAAAAAGGACATGATGGGCAATTTTTTTTCTTTACACAGAATGTGGAATGAACTGCCAGAGAAAGTAGTAGATACAGGTACAGTTTCAACTGTATTTGGATATGTGTCTGAATAGGAAAGGTCTGGAAGGATATGGACCATATACAGTCAGGTGGGGCTAGTTTAGTTTGGCAACATGATCAGCGTGGACTAGTTGGACCAAAGGATCTGGTTTTGTGCTGTATAACTCTGAAAGACAGACTAAACAAAAAAAAATCATAAGCCCTACAGCCAGTTCACTAATGTCAACGACCTCAGTGAGCTGGCCGTGTGGCTACCAGTGTTGGCACAGTGCCAGACCTGCAAACTCTACACCATTTACCTGGCATCTCATTATCACAGCCCAAGGCCTGAATGTGTGGCTGATTACCTTACGTGCTGGGGCTACATCTGCTCCCAATTGTGGCTAATGAGCTACCACAAATTAACCTGCCAACATGAACACTGTCAACGAGAATGCTCAGAAATCTGAAAAAAGTCAATTGGATCAACAAGCCTGGTCCTTCTCAATAATCCATAACCCCAATTATTTCCCATTACCCCCATCCATACAACTCACTACCCCATATCCCCTTGTGCTCACTGACACATCTTCCCACATACTTCACCCCGACAAGCTCATACTCGACATTATCAACCACCTTTCCCTCTAAGAAGAAATTCTATCTGTAGTTTGCTTCCCCAGTAACTCTTCTTTTAAAATCTTAATTAATCATAATTTCTTGCTCAAAGGCCAAGTCTAAGACAGCATCAGAAAGCCAATTGTTCAAGCATGATCGGTTCCTTCCCTAACATCTAGATCCAGGGTAGCAACATGAGCTGATTTTCCCTTCTAGCACAGGGCATTGAAACAAACCAGAGGATCCTTACGACTAGCCTGGAGAAGATTCGCTAATTTCAACAGGGGATTGTACAGCTCAGTACCACAGCATACGCCAATGGTACCTATTGTGTCACCAAATGCCTAAGATGATGTTTCAAATGTACTTTTCAACAAAATGACTTCAACACAAGCTGATGATGTGGGAATTCAGGGCTGGAGATCCATAATCTGCAAGATATTAAGCCAAGGAATATACTCTCAGATGAAGGGGTGAGTAGTGGGAACATGAAAATAATCTTTTTTTTTTAAGGCAACTTGATGAATTGCACAGCAGTTGGAAAACAAATGACTCATGATGGTTGTATGATCTGGACACCATGCAATGGGTATCATACAATTTTCCAATAACAAAGTTCATTGCTCCCAAAGCAAAGTAAAGAACTAACAACTCAATCTACTTGCTCACCTCAGCATTCCTGAAGACTTTCAGCATGTCTGCATCAAAGGCTTCTACTGTCTTATAATGGCCCGTGAGGATCTGTTTCTCGATACTTGTGAGATCAATTGGATCTGTTATCTTCTCGTAATAATCAGACTTTCTGTTTAAAAGTGGAAATTGGAAATTAAGTCAGTGCAAACTCCTCTGTGAGCATATTATGAGCTAGGGAAGGGGCTCAATGCAATAAGCCATTACTGAGAGTGGTAAGGATCTAAAAATGCAAGAGAGTGTGGTGGAGACAGATTCAGTCATCAGTGTCAGTGAGAAATTGGATGACCGTTTGCAGAAAAAACAGTTTGCAAATGCAAGGTGTGCAAGTGGGTCTGTGTTACACATGCAGAGATTTGGTAAGGACACAACAGGCTCAATGACTTCCTTCTGTCCTATAACCTCTCAAACTACAGGCTGCATCCCCTCAAATGGTCCATTACCTTTTGACAGATTTGGATTCCTTGACCAATTTCCAACAAGTAAAATGTCTACTGACCAGCAAGACTTCTACTTTCTCCCTTGCCTTGTGAAGTGCGTGACTTCTTGGCGCTCTCTCATTAGTTCAACTTGCCCTCTGGTACCTCATCCAATTGGCAGTTCTTTACACTTGACCTGAAACAAGGGGCAGCTTTGTATTATTCAAAAGGTGAGGTGGCATAGCTTAAAGAAATGTTCTGTTCACTCAATGCACATGCCATCAGCATGGCTCATAATCCAAGGCAGGATACTATCAACTGCACCCCGTCTCGTCCCTGCTGATGACTGTAGTTCTAACACCATGATCGAAACTGGACACTGAGCCTAGGACACGCTGATCCTGTCATTCTTAACTGCTCGTTCTCAAATGTCTGTTCAGCCAGGACAGTTTTCAGACTTTGAATGGCTGTAATTGACTTCTCCCACCTGCTGGTTGATGGCTGTGTCACAGGTCTGGTAATGCAAAAGTTTAGACTAATAATTCAGAGACTGCAAGCAGAAATCCCAGCAAATGACAACTTGAGAGTTTATAATTTGGAAATAAAGTGCTGGTTTCAGTGAATGTCACCACTAAGGCATCAGATCATATTGTTTGAATACTGACAGCAGGGGCCCATCTTTCTCAAAAACAGCCCACGTCTTCAAAACTACCCAAGGAATTGATAAGAGTAGAAAACGCATCTGCTCGTGGAGAAGATCGACACAAAATAATCACTAATAGACCTACTGGCAAATTAGAAAACTTCTTTCCAAGGAGATTGGCAAGGCTGTGGGGTTTGCTAGCACAAAGGAGTGCTGAGGAAGATAGCAGAGATGCAGTCACAGGGAAGATGGCAAAGCACGAGGGAAAAAGGATGAGTAGGACATACTGAAAGGCTAAGTTGAAAAGGAGAGGGGGACGATGTTTGCTTGGAGCACACACACTAGTATGAGCCAGCTGCACTGAATGGCCTGCTTCTGTAATATATTATTTTCACACAATACATTATGTAAGAATTATTTGCTGTTATTTTAAACAGAGGATTGAACATAGCAACTGTTCTGATGTTCATAAGCAGGGTCCCTAAAGCTTTCCATTCTAGAATAAAGAGATGATTGTAATCAAAATGAACTGCAACATGGGTGTCTTGTCGACAGCAGAATTACTTTTTAAAAAAAAAAGTTACATTTAACAGATTGCCTCAACTTCTAATTGAACTCTGCTACAGCAAATACCTACTTATCGGAAAGCAATGAGCAGGTCCCACGGTATCCATGCCTGATTAGTTTAATACTGTCTTACAGGAAGTGCACACTGCCAAGCTTCACAGATGTGAACACTTAGGCAACAATTACATGACAGGATCAAACAGCTGTGGGGATTGTTCTCTTTCCTCAAGAATCAGACAGAATTCCAGGTAAGTGGGGGGGGGGGGGGGGGGGTGTGGGGGTGGGGGGGGGGGGGGGGTGTGGGGGTGGGGGGGGGGGGTGTGTGGGGGGGGGGGTGTGGGGGTGGGGGGGGGGGTGTGGGGGTGGGGGGTGGGGGTGGGGGTGGGGGTGGGGGAGGGGGGGGGGTGTGGGGGTGGGGGGTGGGGGAGGGGGGGGGGGGAGGGGGGGGGGGTGGGGGAGGGGGGGGGGTGGGGGAGGGCCCCAGAGCACAGGACAACAGCAAAGCAAAACCATGCAGGACTGAGGTCAGCCTAGAAGAAGGACCTGACTTGGACTTTTTCAGTACCCTGTCATGTCCTTGGGACTTTTCCCAAGTGCTCAATTTCCAGTGATTTACTTTCCAATGTGTAGTCAGCTTTATACTGGAGTTTTGTGGAGGAAGAGGAAGGGAACCTGGAGGCACTAAAAGGGAAAATCCACAGTTTTTATTGTACCTGGGTTCTGGAAAGGCATAACTGACAAACTTAAAATTCAATGCAAGAAAAGGCTAATCTTTTGATGACTTTTTTCCATTCAGCACCTGGGATTTGAAGTTCTACACTCTTTCTCAAATGGCACTGTTTCTCTAACAGAGCTCTGCTCTAGAGAAATACTGGAAAATAGATAGAAAACCTCTTCAAAATATTGCCACCACTCCAATTACTTCCCTTCCTTTCCCTCAAAGCACTGAATGCTTTTTATTGTTTGTGTGTGTGTGTGTGTGTGTGTGTGTGTGTGTGTGTGTGTGTGTGTGTGTGTGTGTGTGTGTGTGTGTGTGTGTGTGGGTGGGTCGGGGGTCAGGATTGTGGCCAGAGGGGAAATAAAGATTGACGGATACTTGTGTGTGACCCTAAGAAAGTGAGCAGGGAGCTGGAAAGAGGGAGAATCACAGGTGAGCACATGCAAAACCCTGAGGTAACACGCACACCTTCAGCAGTCTGCTCCGGGGATGGCAGGGCCACTTGTATTGCTCTAACAGGGATTGCCTCACTCATCACAGGTTGGGGGAACAGAAACCAAACTCTCCTGATCTGGATGCCTCCCCGTGTTGGTGGTACAAAAAGATTGGCAGCACTGAGTAGGGTAGACAGGAACATCAAATTACAGAGATATGACTGAACACCAAAACTGTGGCAGCTGGGTTTCAATGCAAGTGTGAGGTCAGCCAGTTTGCGCCAAAAAGGATAGAACTAAGATTATTTGCTGCGCCCCCGGCCCTGCAACCCAGTGATAGATGGAGTTTCAGAAACTTAGGGCCATAGTCAGGTACGAAAAAAAATCAAAGAATAATGCAATGTCAATAATGTATTGCAGTGCCTTTTCTACGTCAGGAGTCGGAATATAAAAGGGAGGATGTTTGCAATGGTGATTTAAACGCTGATCAAATTGCAATACCACATACAGCACTGGAACTGTCTAACAGCCTCAGAGGGATTGCAGTCGAGATTCACCAGCATGTTGTCCAAAATCCAAGGACTAACTAACGAGGAGATTTGGAATACAGAAGGTAAGGGTTGATTTGATTGAGATGTGTATGAATTCAATTGGAACTCATTGGGTAGATAGAGAGAACCCTCCTCCATGGGTAGGCAAGTCCAGGAAAAGGGGACACTACTTTAACATCAGAAGCAGACCATTCGGGAGAACACATTCACAAGCAGCAGTAGCTGGTGACTATCTCCATTACTTCAGTTCTAAGACCAAAGATTTCTGTCAAAGGTACCGAACAATTTGGTTCCCAAGGACAGATCACAGACTCATACAGTATAGGAGACACCCTTTGGCCTACCAAGTTTACACCAACAAAAAAAAACCCTACTTTAAATCTACATTAGTCTTACTTTCCAGCTCTTGGCTCGTAGCCTTGAAACTTATGATATTGCCAGTGCTCATTCAAATACTTTTTAAAGTTGTGAAGTTTCCTGCCTCAACAAGTCTCTCGGGCAGTGCATTCCAGATTCCCAGCACCCTCTGGGTGAAAAAAATATTGCTATTAAGCCTTTAACAAAGGGGAACAGCTGCTTCCTTTCCATTCTGTCCATGCTCCACAATCTTAGAAACCTCAGGGAACACCGCCCCCTCCCACCTCAGCCTTCTCTGCTCCAAAGAAACAACGTAAGCTTATTCAGTTTGTCTTCATAGCTAAAATACTGCATCCCAGGCAATATCCTGGTGGAACACCTCTGTATCCCTTCCAGTACAGTCAGATCCTGCCTATAGTGCAGCGGTCGGTAAGCTACTAGTACTCCACCTGTGACCTAACCAATGTCCTGTACAGTTCCAACATGACCACTCTGTTCTCATAATCCAAGTCTGAACTTGGAAAGGCAAGCATCCCGTATGCCTTCTTAACCACCGTTAACCTGTCCTGCTGCCATCAGGGATCTGTGGACAAGCACTCCAAGATCCCTCTGAGCTTCCTGGAGTCTTGCTATTCATTGAGTACTCCTTGTTACTTCTTCCAAAGTGCTTCACCCCATGCTTTTCAGTGTTAAATTCCATCTGCCACTGGCAGATAGTTTAGTTCAAGGATTAGCCATGATCTCTCACTGAATAGCAAAGTCTCAAAAGGGCTGAACGGCTTCATCTTGTTCCCGTGATGTAGAAAATCTCGCCACAGTCCTTCAGTGACCTTTAAAGCCCATCTGTCCCTGGCAAACTCCATCTGGCAATGCATCAACAAACTGCTTACTTTTTTCTTGAAGGTAGATTCAGGAGGGGTGTGGCCAGTGCTTGTTCTGATGAATCTGAAGAAATTTCAGAATGACAACATTTATTAGTAAAGTCTCAAACATTAACAGAATCAAATGACTATCTGACTGCAGAATGAAGGAATAGGGTCTGCAGAGTGATTTATAATCCTCTGAACTATTTAACAAATATAATGATAAAAATTTAAACAGGGTTTTCCAGTGATCCATGGGAGACTTGAAAACTTGTCTAGTTACCTCCTAGAATGACTTGGTATCAAATATTTGGATGGATTAAGCTCCTTGGAACTTTTTAACATGGTAAAGTATTATATAAATGCTTCTGGTCTTTGGAATCCATATTAATAATAATAACTAATGACTTTTAAGAGTGGATGAATAATGTTCTATTTACATGAAAACAAAGGACAACTCATCTAATTGTCATCAATTTACAGCAGTGCCCTGTAAACATGCATAGACGCACTACAACATTTACTGGATTTAAAGAGCTTTACTATGAGGACAAAAGACAAAAGACTTGATGTGAGCAGATTAAGGGATAATCTGATAGAGGTGTTTTAAGATGATTTAAGTATGTGATAAGAATGACAGAGAGAAACTATGTTCTCCAAGACAAATAGGTATCAGCTTAAAATTTGGCTGAGGGGGTGATATCAGGGAACACTTCATGTGTAGGGTTATGGAAATCTACAATTCTCCATCAAAAGTTGCTGAGGCCGGAGGGAATTCAAATGTCAATAATGAGTGATAGATTACCGCTGGGGAAAGGTTTCAATAGTTAGAGGAGCAAGGTGGGTAAATGAAACTAAGATACAGCATCGGCCATGGTCTAACGGAATGGATGAATGCCATGTTCAGACATGTACCTTTGTAGGATATGATTGTGTCGGAGATTTCTTTGAAGATCTGAGCTAGGCGGGCGGTGCGAGCCACCTCGATGTTCTCTTCTGCTGCGGCTAGCCTCCGGGTTCTGACCGAACGAGATGTCTGGAGTGCTGAAAACTGGGTCATGAAAACATCTGCACCAAAGATAGAGGAAAAATAAAGTCAAAGGTGTCTGTTACATGACACTGCACTCCTGCACCATGTGAAGCCGCACAATTTTGCTGATTAATGAGAAAGTTAGCCTGTGAACATTATACAGAAATGAGAACCAGATTTCACCCATTTATTCACCCTGCACTTGGAATGACTGGCTTTGCTTTAATTATTTTCCTTTCAGAGCAGGCACAATTGTAGAAGATGGATGTGCCAAATGGGTAGGTTTGATTCATAATTAGATGCTTTAAAAATGGGAGGAATGCATCAATGATCTTGAAAGTATAACAAACAAATTAATTGGGAAGCCAAGACAGCATGTTCAGAAATTGCAAAGCCTCGAGCAAAGTGGAGATTAGTACCAGCTCCCTCCATCTTGGATTCTGTCCCTGCTCTAAAGGAACCTCTTGAACAGGTCTCTGCTCAATGAAACTGTACTTTCTGTCATTTTATCATGTACTAATGTATCTACTCATGTCCTACGCAGCTACCTCCTGGATCATTCTCACTTACGTAACCAAAGAATAAAGCCGTCAACTCTCAGTTTTGACTTAATATAAGTACATTTAGTGTAAGGACCAAAATAGGTATTACTTAATAAAGTAGAGTTGAATATTTATTTAAAGCACATACATGGGCAGGAAGAGGTGGACATTTGTAATCGGACATACTGTAAAATCCTGGCTGCTGGAACAGACTGGCATGATATCATGCTAGTCCATCGTACACAGGTTGTCGCCAACTGGGAGGGTACACAGTGACTATTTCATCTATCATGGAGTACTTGGGCAGGACTTTTACTAGTGCATTAAATTTCAAAATATCCATCTCCACCATGGTGCCAATCCCTGGGCACTCGGTGCCACTGTAAAGCCTCAACAGGTGAAAGTGCCAGATAATAAAAGTGCGAAGCTGGATGAACACAGCAGGCCAAGCAGCACGTTCATCCAGCTTCACACTTTATTATCTTGGATTCTCCAGCATCTGCAGTTCCCATTATCAGGTGAAAGTGCCACTCTGCTTTAATCCAGATTCCAACTCGCTGCTCACTTTACCATCTAGTCACTGACCCACCAATTGTTAACTCAGGGTATTTGCTCCACTGTACTCATTCCAACCAGCTTCTGTAAAACCCATTTCCGTATGCTCTCCATTTCAGTCTCCTCCAAATTTCTTCCTTTCACGACTTGATGGCCACCCTTAATGGTTTATTTAATTCTTTCTCCAGGTTCGCAAGCTTTGCAAGAAAAGCGGGCATTTACACCTCTCCTAAGTGACATGCCAGACTCTTTGAAAATCAACTACACTGATGCAGGTCTAAATGACTCATTGGGGCTTCTAACGACGATGCAACAGCTTAGTGGCTACTTTTATCCATAGCAGACTTTGACTCCTTAAAAAAAAATTCATTCTAGAAACACAGAAAATGAATGCCTGCTCTGTGGATTACTAGGCTAGGTGCATAACTGACATAATACCCTGACATGGTTGCAGAGCCCTTGGGGACATCTTTTACTCGAAGAGTGCAATCAAATGCTCTTAAAATGGCTGGAGGGGCAGCAGGGAGTGGTTGAAACTATCGCATTGTCACGGGTGAAGTGGGTCAGGTATGTCACCACCAGATGGTCCCACCACACTGGTGTCACTCTGTAATTCAGTACAATAAGTGCGTTATGACCCCAAAATCTAAGTCATAACTGTAATCTTGTCCAACAGAACTCTTCACTTGGAAAACAATTACTCACAATCCGATGGAATGCATTCTCAGGCTGTCTTTCTGTTAAGCATCAATATACACTGAATATTTGCATCAATCATTCCAGGTAAGTTCACTGCAATAGTATTCTCACGATACTCTACAGAGAGGGGACAAGGTTGAAGATCTCAACTGTTCAGGGATTATTCACACTGTTATAACAATACTTTGGCTTTTTGTCCTTTTGTGGAAGAGAGGTCTTGAGCCATAGGTACTGCGCTGGCTCCTCCAAGCCAATAAAGAAGAACTGCCGGGGGGGGGGGGGGGGGGGGGGGGGGGGGGGGGGAGAGGGAGGGGGGAGGTGATCTCATACAAACATATAAAATCCTGATGGGACTGGACAGGCTAGATGTGGAAAGGCCAGAATTAAGGGTCACAGTCTAAGAATAAGGGGTAAGCCATTCAGGACTGAAATGAGGAAGAATGAGGAGAGTAGTGAACCTGTGGAATTCTCTCCCACAGGAAGCTCCTGGTGCCAGTTTTCAGATATATTCAAGAGGGAACTGGACATGGCCCTTGGGGCTAAAGGGATCATGTTGAATAATGGTGCAGGCTCAATGGCTGAATAGCCCACTCTATACTCATTTTCTGTGTTTCTAAAGTGAACAGCTTCTGAGGTCTTGTTTTTTTTTTCCCAGAAAAGTTAGAACAAAGCAGCAGCATGAATGGGTGGAATCAAGCTCCCACAGAACCAGGGGTTTTAGATCAGCTTTCAGCAGTTGTTGGGATTTTGAAGATGGCTGTGGAAGTTGTTACATCTCTCAGCCACAACAAAAAGCTATAGTGTTCCCTCTCTCTCTGCTAGAATTTTCTATTAGTGTTCTTTCCTGCTGGAGTGGAGAAACAATGCATGTGAGACAATTTGTTTGACTGAATTTGCCTTTGCTAAGTGCATGTTTATGGGATGTTACTATATTGGATCAGTTGCTGTCTCTCGTTATCTATTATTCTCTTAAGTTTTCTAACAGACTTAAAGTTATGCCAATTCTTCTTTCTTTTGTTTGTATTCTAACCCTACAGTTAAAATAAAGTGAGTTTTGCTTAAAGCCAAGTAGTGTAATCAATTGACTTACATCTGGAACATGCACCTTACTCTTGCCTTTAACTAAGAAAATCCTAGGGTCTATACTATCTCCTTGATGCATTTGAAGGGGGTTTGGTTGGTCCATAACACTGCTGTCACACATGGATGTCAGTTATTCTCAGCGACTCAGTACAAAAGCACAAAGGGGAAGACGAAGAAGTCTTTCTTGATGGTGCTTGTGATGGTGACAGTACATGCTTACTGAACAGTGAAATGTCAACTCGCTTTAATGAAACAGGTTGACTTGGAACAACATGAACAGAGATCACAGCCCCCAGTGCTGCTTCTGATCCGGCTAAAGGAGAGGTACATCACATGAGCAAGTGCTAGTTCGTGCTTGCCTGTAGCACTTCACATTACTTGAAAAATCAGAAGAGACCTCTTGGTCAATACACAAACACAAACTAATGCTGAGGGTAGATATCAATCAATCAAGAATATTCTCATCTCTCACTTTGACACCAACACAATTTGCTCTTTCTCCATACCAGATTTGATGTTGCCATCGTCTCGGCAAATTCCATTCCAGCGAGTGTACAGTGAAACAGACTGACTGTTGTCGTTTTCCTGCTTTGCCTCCTCCTGTTTCTGCCGCATCTTCTCCCAGTTTCGGACAAGAAATACATGGTGCTTCAGCACAAAATTCCTGTCAAGAGGAAGAGGCAAGCCAGAAAATGAAAGAAGATGTGGAGGCAATGTCCACCCTTAACACAACCAAGTATGGCCCTCAGAACGCCAGTGGCATGCAAACAAGCAATGACATTCAGTTGGCCATGAGACATTGACCGTTCATTCATCTCAATGCTGCTTTTTGTTCTTTATCCATTCATGGGATGAGGGTGTCACTGGCTGGGCAGCATTTGTCACCCATCCCTAGCTGCCCAGAGGGCAGTTCAAAGTCAACTACATTGATGTGGTTCTGGAGTCACACGTAAACCAGACCAGGTAAGGATGGCAGTATCCCTAAAAGACAGTGAACCAGACGGGTTTTTCCGACAATCAGCAATGGATTCATGGTCATTAGATTCTTAATTCCAGACATATACTGAGTTCAAATTCCACCATCTGTTATGGTGGGGTTCGAACCTGAGTCTTCAAAATGTTATCTTGGTCTCTGGATTAACAATCCAGTGATAATACCACTAAGGCCATCGTCTCCCGCTTTATGGGTCTTGCCATTTCTCTGCAACTCTCCCTGAGCTTCACGTAAAATCTTCAATTGGTCATAAGGGGTTACACAAATACCAGTTCATCGTTAATCAAGAAATAATTTTGTTGGTCCAGTACATGATTGGCCAACCTTTGCTAGTCTATGTGAGATCTCAGGAAGGCTGGGGAAGACAAAACAACTAGTATTTTACCACAATGTTGGGGTGGGCTCCTGCCAGACTCTGTAGAGATCTGCTAATAGGTTTTGTCCTGAATATACTTTTCTATCTATAACAAAATCAAAAATAACCTCCCATCCCCAGCTCAGTCAGTGTTATATGTTCTCCACTAATTCCCAAAGAAGCTGTTAAAATCATCCCTAGACTTGATCAATGTGAGAGAGCAGGGCCTGTGGCTGAGGGGCCAGCATAGTGGAGTACAGTTGAACTCTGACCTTCTGAAGCCTACCCTCAAGCAATTTCAGCTTGCAAACCTTTGCTGCTCTGTAGGGAGCAGCGAGAACCTCTCCTGAAACTGGCATCAAACCTGGGCTATTTCTTAGCCAGCTGAGCTACCGCGGGTGTTCAATACTGCATTTCTAATGGAGACTCTTGTGTTTTGTGGCAACAAATATCAAGATGGAGTCAAAATCTGAGTTATGTTGAGCCTTAACTTAGCAGAGAAAATGACTGGAAATGGAATAGGAACAGGAATGAAAAGACACAACCATACTTTCATAACCAGCCGAAATCTGAAACAGTTCTAACAACAGACAAGCCAAGTTGAATTAACAAAGAAAGTAGCCACTACCTAACTGCATAATGCGCATATATATTTCTGTATTATATAATTCTGCACATATTTATTTAAGTTTGAACAAAATACCCTCAGGACAAGATTAATTTATAATAATACCACAAGTATGTAGCATTATATAAACATGCACACACCCAAAAGATCTCACTTTCTGTACTTTGCAGAGAATTTTCCACTATTGCTCACCCAGAGTTATTTTTGTCTTGCTCTGCCTCTAAACCGCCCCTAGTCTCTCTGCCAGCACGGTGCCTGTCAATGTTTCTCACCGACAGATTTCACTCGCTGTGAAGTAGTAATTGGCTGTCTTCCATCACAGACAAACAGAGCTGCCCATTACAACAGCAGTAAGAATTGGGAGGAAAGGAGAAAGAAAAATCAATCTGGGAATATTATGTGGTACAAATGTAGAGTTTAGCAAAGCATGGACTGCAGCCATGAGGTAGAATTCCAGACGCAATGATCATTGATCTTGGAACAGTGTACAGTATTAACATTTTATTATTTCAGTTAGTATCATACACGCTTTGATGAAATGCCACCTCTTTGGTATTCTCTCATGGATTCAAGTCCCTGTGTATCTAATACCTTACCACAGTGGACCAGTTACATTGAAAAATAATGAGCAATATTTCTAGGTTTGAAGCAGAATAAAGAACAATACAGCACAGAAACAGGCCCTTTGGCCCACCAAACCTGTGCCAACCTAAGACGCATTTTCAAAATGAAAAAACCTTTTGCGTCCATGCAGTCCTTAACTTTCTATTCCCTCTCTATTCAAACTTCTGTCCAAATGCCTTTTAAATAGTGCTATTGTATCTGCTTCTACCACCTGCCGTGGCAGCACATTCCAGGCACTTATCACCCTCTGTATAAAAAGCTTCCCTCTCACATCTCCTTTAAACTTAGCTCCTTTCATCCAAGTGGCACAGTAATTGACATTTCTACCCTGGGTTTAAAAAAACTCCAACTATCCATGCCTGTCAAAACTATGTAAACTTCTATCAGGTTGCTTCTCAACCTCTGATGTTCAAGTGAATGAGTAAACTTTGTTTATAATCTCTCCTCGTAGCTAATAGCTTCTAAACCACACAACATCCTGGTAAACCATTTCTGTACGCTGTCCCAAGCCTCCACGTCCTTCTGGCAGTATGGTGGAGCCAGACAATGGCTTGTCTAGCCACCTTCAAAGAATTATGGACCAAGACGCCGATATCCCTCTGACATGAATACTTTGAAGGCTTCTGCCATTCACTGCATACTTCCCTCCTGCATTAGACCTACCAAAATGCATCCCCTTGCACTTGTCCAGATTAAACTCCACCTAGAATTTCTGTCCCAGTCTCTAGCCTATCAATATTCTACTGTATCCCCTGACAATTTCCCTCACTATCCACAGCTCCCCAACCTTCGCATTGCCCAGAAACCACCTAAACAGACGACCTAGATTTGCCTCCAAATCATTTATATTACAAACAAGGGTCCCAGCACTGATCCCTATAGAACACCACTGGTCACAGATCTCCAGTCAGAAAAACCAGTCTTCCATCAATGCTGTCTTCTACGAACAAGTCAATTCTGTAGCTATCTTAACAGCTCACTGCAGATCCCATGTGACTTTACCCTTTGCATCAGACTGCCATGAAGCACCTTGCCAAGACCTTGCTAAAGTCTATGCAGACAACATTCACCATGCTGCCCTCAAATCAGCTTTCTCATTTCCTTGAAACAAAAATCAAGCGATCTCCTCGCATAATGGCATGCTGCCTATTACAATGCTTCCAAATGCAAATAAATCCTGTCACTAATAATGTTCCCCAATAACGTCCTTACCACTGACATAAGGCTCACTGGCCTATACTTTCCCAGATTATCCCTGTTGCCCTTCTTAAACAAAAGAACAACACTGGTTATTCTCCAGTTCTATGGGACTTTGTGACGAAAGAGGATACAAAGATTTGTACGAGGCTGCAGCAATTTCCTCTCTCAACATTCTGGAACAGATCCCATAAGGTCCTGGGGACTTGTGTACCATACTGCTTTACAAAACACCCAACACCACTACCTTTATCCAGTGACATGTCCTAGAATATCAACGTACCGTTCCCAAGACTCACCGTCCACCAGATCCTTCTCCTTTGCGAAAAATGATGCAAAGTGTTTGTTCAGGACCTCACCCACATTGTCTGGCTCCACACATAAACTCCTTCCATTGTTCCCTAGTGGACCTATTTTTTCCTGGCTACCCTCTTGTTCCTTCTATACGCATAAAAAATGCTGGGATTTTCCTTAATCCTGTTGGCCCCTTTTAGCTCTCCTACTTTCCTATTTAAGTATTTTTCCTGCTTTGTGTTCCTCAAGAGCTCTGTCTTCAGTTTCCTAATTTTTACATACGCTTCCTTTTCTTCTCTGGCTAAACTAAATTTCTCATCATCCAAGGTTCTCAAATCTAAACATTCACAGGAACATGCTGGTCCTGAACTCTAATCAACTGTCTTTTAAAAGATTCCTACATGCCAGATGGGGATATACCTACAAGCAGCCACCCTTAATCTATGCTCCCCAGTTCCTGCTTGATATTATGACAGTTAAAGTCCGCCAGTTTATAACCTTCATCGGAAGACTACTCTTATCCTTCTGATGGAAAGGTGATAGCCTAGTGGTATTATCATTGGATCATTAATTCAGAGATCCTGGTAATGTTTTGGTTCTAATCCTGCCATGGAAGATGGGGGGGGGGGGGGGGAGAGGCATTTGAATTCAATAAAAATCTGGAATTAAGACTCTAATGATGATCACAAATCCATGGCTGACTGTCAGAAAAACCAATATGTTTCGCCAACATAGGGAAGGAAACTGTGCCATCCTTACCTAGTCTGGCCTAAATGTGACTCCAGATCCACAGCAACATGGCTGACTCCTAAGTGCCCTCTGGGCAATTAGGGATGGGCAAGAAATGCTGGCCAAGACTGCAACACCCTCATCCCAGAAGTGAATTTTTAAAAATTATCCACAAGTAACTTAAAGCTTTTAGAATGACGGTCACTGTTCCTAAAACACATTCCTTGTGAAACCTTGATCACCTGGCCGGGTTCATTCGTCAATACCACATACAGTATGCCCCCTCCTTAGTTGGACTATTTATGGGCTGCTTCCTGAGTGCACTGAACAAACTCTTTCTCCCAACCCATCCCAATGGGACCAAACGGGTCCCAGTCAATACATGGCAAGTTTAAAAAAGAAATCACCAGAACCACCCTGTTGTTTTCATATTTTTCAATAATCTTTCCACGTACCTGTTCCTCTATCACCTGCTAGTTATTCAGAGGCCTGTGATGCAACCCCTTCCTGTTGCTAAGCTCTACCTATATGGTTGGATGAACCCCTCCAATGTATCATCCCTTAGAAAAGCTGTGATATCATCCCTGATCAGTACTGCTACTTCTCCACCTTTTTTACATCCTCCTCTATTCTGCCTGAAACATCTAAATACCAGAATGTTAAGCTGTCAGTCTTGTCCCTCTAGCACCTGAACCTTTGTAATAACTATAATATCAGAATCATATGCACAAATATTAATCCTACAGAACCACTCAGTGCTCAGGAAATCACACACATGGTCAGTGAGCTCATTCTATTTCAGGCCTCAACATGAGCCAACAGTATTTTGGCTCTTCCTTGGTACTGAAGCAAGGGCATGGATATTCTCCTCGGTGCCCTGGTGAGCACAGATGAAATCAGTCAGAAGGTCTGGACCAGTCAGGGTTACAAAATGGCCTCAGACATGAACTAGCAGAAAAGCTCAGCACTGTGCAGCTCTTCACCCCCAAACTTACATGTGCCATGAGCCAGATGATTGGCCATGATTGCAAGCATTCACATTGTGTTACAGTCAAGCCCCCAGCCCTGCAAACATTCCAGGGAAGCAATGAGGCACAGGTGTGGAGGAGAACATTTCTGCTTCCTAATCAATTGCAAAACCTCCTAAACGGCCAGCATCGCCTCAGTCACGGGGGAATTCAAGAGAATGGTTACATTTTTTGAAACAAAATTTGTTTGCTGTATGGGCCTGAAATCTCTCCTGACACCCCAGCCTGGCCGATGCTCCTATTCACTGCAGCATGTACAGTGTTGTGAGCCTGACTGATGAGGAGTGTCTGTGGGGTTCAGGGTCAAGCAGCTGACTTGTAATGTGGTGATGTACAGGACAGCTGGTATCCACTGGATTAGTTACTGGGAAGTGTTCGCAGCTTCTGATCAGATATTAGGTGAGTTTTACCCTTTTGGAGTGAAACAGAGAACCGAAATTCATTGCTGAGTCAAGTTTGGGTTGGGGGGGGAGCGGTGCAGGGAGGAGAAAATAGAGATATGTTTCAGAAATAAGTCAAAGAAGCTCAATTCAAATCAAATCAGCTGTGAACGCAAGGAACAGAAACTACTGGAAATTCACAGTGCCACCAATATTTCAAACACACTCAGATAAGCAACATTTGAGGAATAAGGCCCAAAATCAGTTCAGATGGACAGCAGCTTAGTCACTCTCAAATGTTGATGGGTATGCTGTGTGTTTCCAGAACTACTCAGTATCACTACAGACTTCAGTCGACTTGGAGCAGATTAACTGGGTGAAATAAGAACAATCCTATTGTTAAGACGCAGTGAAAACATTTAATTGTGAACTGCTCTGGCACCTCTGACAGCAGCTGCTTCCTTGAGCTGGAGGTAGTGACTCAAATGTCAGTGGGTACTCATAATGAATCATTACAGTAACACCAACACTAGAACAGCACAAAGTTACAGCTGAAGCCTAATGCCCAGCATGGTCTGGTCACAAAACAACAAAAGGGTACTCTGCGACTCCATCAATGCTGCATTTCCATCAGTTACTTGGCAGCCTGCCCAAGTGCTGCACCTTGAATTGACCACTCAATTTTCTCGTCGTGGTAAGTTTCCAACTGCTATTCGGAGGGGTACACACACAAATGGGCTGAGCAGGATCAGGAATTTGTTTGGCAAGTTGTACCCGTTATACTGGGTTGGGAACAGCACAGGGAGAGCCAGACTGCCTCCCAGCGTGAGTCCGACTACCTGAACTCTCCATTCTAGGCTATGCAGACCTGGGCAATGCCAGGCTGAACATTGTAGTGCCCCACAGGAATCCAAAGGCTGTTTTTACAGTTGGGAGGGTGCAGATGTATGGGTGTGAGAGCGCATGAGGCTCAAGGATTGGGGGCTGGTGGGGGGGGGGGGGGGGGGTGGGGGGGGGGGCGCGGGGGACAGAGAGCGGGGCAGGGGAGACAGAGGGGGCAGGACGGAGACACAGAGGGCACGCGAACCTAATGCAGGGTTCCAAAAGGTAACTGATGACGAAATGCGAAAAGAACAGTTTGCAGCGCTAGGAGAAAATGCTCTAATTAAAGAGTACTCAGATGGCACAGGCATGATTTGCCACCTGTCCTAAAACCCTGTTGTATCACTACACTCAATGCCAAAACACTGAACAACTGGAGAACAGGTCTGGCAGCATCTTTAACAGATGCTGCGATTGTCAGCTGGGTGCCTGGATCTCAGGTTGCAGAAAAATGCACTTCCTAACAATTACTCAGAACCCAGATTTTCACACACTGAAGGCAATCGAGCCAGGGTGAAACAGTGCAAGAATCAGAAAGAACAGAGAAGGACTTTTTTAAGAAAAAGACTGGTGTCAGAAATGGAGACAGTCTTGGTGTGGGAGAAGAAGTGGATCACCCATAGCACATTTTGCAGACTAACCCACAATTGATGACATTGAGAAAGCTTTCCGTAGAATCTGGGCAGTTCTATCATGAGACTTTGTTGCTGAACATCAAGTCCTACCTCTCCCTGTTGGACATGGGCTTCATCTGGTGAGGTTGGCTCAGCTTGGCAGGATTGTTAACATTTTCACTCGGCTCCTCTGATACATGCCCCCTCTGTGAGGAAACACAAAATGCATAGTTGAGAAATACACTTGATCTTGGCAATCCTTAAATTACAGGCGCACTCCAACTACTGGAAATGTAACTTTGAAATGGGGAAAAAAAACCCCACAGCTTTCTCGGTTTCTCTCTCTCGGGAGTGAGCAATGAAAAGCTACTATCCCTGGCAAGGCAAAGTGAACACAGAGCTATCCAGTAGCCTGCAACTCAGTTATCCAATTTCAGCCTCACCGTTCCTTGATTAAGGATCAGGTGTGGAGACAGTCAAGATTTCTGCTCCTAATCGCTAGGCAGAGTTTCCGACAGGGAATATGGATGATAGGCAAGGAGAGAATCAAGCTCTGTGGCAATGTGCCCTTACATCACTGCCAAGCCTCATGGAAGGAATTAGCCAATAGAGCAACAGACCATGAGACAGTCCCTCCAAGACAGAGGGAAAGAGAAGCATTGAGAAAATAAAAGACATACAGTGGCACTGGACAACAAATACAGAATAGGAGGCCATGACCCAGTGGTAACCGAGAGGTCCAAGCTAATGCCGTGAAGGTAACATGTTCAAATTCCATCATGGCAGCTGGCTGATGTTATAATTGGATCTAAAATCCATCAATTCGTTTAGTTTCAATTAATTAAATTTGGAAGGGAGAGAAAGTCTCTGTGGGGCTTCTGGTGGTGCAGTGGTAGTATCCCTATCTCTGAGCCAGGAGGGTGGGCTCAAGTTCCACCTCCTCCAAAGGAACGCAGTAACATCTTTGAACAGGTTGATTAGAAAAATATCTAGAAAGCATGAACATTGGCAAATGTCATACAAGTCCTGCATCACTCGTGATCTTTAGGGAAGGATAGTTACTATCCTTACCTGGTCTGGCTTACATGTGACTCCAGACCCACAGTGAATGGGGCCGACTCCCTGAAATGGCCAAGCAAATCACTCAGTTCAAGAGTAATCGGGGATGAAAATCAAATGCTGGTCCAGTCAGCGACACCCACTTTAATTTGCACAACTCACCCTTTTCTTTAATCTGTGCTTGGATTTCCTCTTCTCCTTCAATCTGCCCAGTTTCTTCTGTCCATTCACCTGCTGGCCATTTTTGTTCAGCAATCCATTCACTCTCTGGCTTCGACCTCCGATGATGCCACGACATTTCTCAGCCCCACATTTACAAATTTGCTGCAACACACAAAACACCCAAGCAACGCTTGAAAAGCCAGTCATTTTAGCCTTGCCTTGGTGAATTCACTCTTCAAACTACAAGCACCTGGTGTACTGGCTACAAGTGGTACTCAAACAAATCACAGCTGCTGTGGCAAAAATGTGGAAGATTCAATTCAAGGCTTCCCCAGCCAAGTTTCAAGAATCCCCAAGATCTTTCTGATGGAGTCCAGAGCGTAAAAGGACCTACAGAAACACAGCAGGTCAAGCAAGAGGTGCATCGCAAAGCAGAGCAAATGTTTCAAGTTGATGACCATTCTTCAAAGCCTGTCTGATGAGGACATTGACCTGAAACTTTAACTCTTGTTTCGGTTCACAGATGCTGCTTGAATAGGTGAGTATTTCAGCATCCAAAGTATTCTGCTTGTGTCAGAGTCCCCCAAATACATTTGGACAAAATTATAATCTTAACTGGTGACTGGTCATACATCAGTGTCGTTCAGTGAAGCAGAAGTGACTTTTCTGGACTACATCAATCCGCTAACAGGTCATACCAAGTGTAATGAGCATTTTACTATATCACCTTGATTATTCAGGTTAAATTCATGATCTAATCCTCTACACGGTACCTAATAATATTCCCAGAAAAGGCACACCATAGGGTTATATACAGAGAAGAGCTCCATCCATGCTCACAACACCAATTAAACTTACAGGACAGTGACAGCACATGGCTAGATACAGAGTAAAGCTCCCTTTATACTGTCCCCATCAAATACTCCCAGGACAGTGACAGCACAGGTTCAGTAAAGCGCTCTAAACATTCCTGGCTCCAGTAAGAGCAGCCCCTCTGATGCTCAATATTACAGTTTCCCTTTCAATTACTGAGATTATCAATGTATTTCCATATTGTGGAAGGCTGTCTTCCAGTCTGATACTCATTGGGAATGAATGCGAGCCTTAAACATAATAAAGACATGAACTTTTTCAGCCAGAACAACACAGAAGTTCAACATGATATCTGACACACTGAAGTGAGAACATGTAGTCTTCTGTTACTGCGCCATTTGTACTGTTCATGTTTAAACATAAGGAAACATATGGAAGCAAACTCAACACCATTTCTGCCACTTATTCAGATGTGCTAATTGCTTTAAGCTGATTTCAGAAACTGATACAAATTGTGGAGTGTCACTCAGTCAGCTGTGTGTTCATGCATGTAATTCCCCATTTCTATCGACAGTGCTTGGGGTAGGTACATACGTATGAGTAGACACCCAAAACAACAGCCTACTGAGGCTTTTATTCCAAACTCCTCTTGATTAATCTCTCACTGTCTAATAGTGAGGTAACCGAATTGATCACATGATTAGGCAAGATAATAATCAGGCAGTCCTCCATTGCCCTAAAACAAGGGAGGAAAAATAACCAGATTCCTTGTAGTGGTCACCTGCTGTGAGCTAAGCAATTACACATCAGTTAAAAGGATGAAGAACCATAGGTCAATGCACCAGATGTTAAAGACCATCACTGTCCTACTTTTATTAACATTGTCACTGAACATTCACAAAACAACTTTTGCTAAGAATGCGCAGAATGAATTTCCTAACACCTGCCCAACATGGTCCAAATGAGGCTTGCTGAGAAAATGATGTTGAAGTTACCTAGGAATATTTCAGGGTCATGTACTATCGCTGGGAAAACAAAACAAACCACCGGGTTTTATGCAACCACATAGTTGTTTCTGCACATGCAGCAAAACAGACATTTTTGATGACTTCTTGCAGACAGTAGTATAGTGTTGTAGAATGTCAATAGCTAAAGAATGCTGCTGCCAGCCAGATTCTCCACATTACCTGCTTCTCCAGGTTGAATGCGTGGAAGTTGTAGTCATACGTCAGTTCAGTCCCAGCCATTACATCTTTCAATGCAAACAGTCCAATCCTGTAAACACCATTAACTGACCTAGGGCAGACAGGGGGAGAGCAGAAAATAAAATGAGTAGTTTGTTCACGATGGTTTATACAGTTTATCTTAGTGCTGCAAAACTCTAATTTTAATCTGCATGACTCTTCGATCAGGTCTGGGCCAAGAGTTACCAAAATTAATCTCAATGTCCCAGGGCAGGGAGATGACAAACCTCAAAAGGCTTGGTGATGTTCCTTACAATTATCTGGTGCCTCGCTGTGAATACTGCCCAAGGGCAGGGTTAGCCTCAGCGCGATGCCATAATTAAAATGAGTGCTGATATTTACTATCCTGAGTCTAACTCGAAAGAAGCTCTTCTTGTATTCTGCATTGAGAACTAGTCTCAATAACATGGTGGGGCTTGACTGCAAAATGATCTGCACTTCTTGTGCAAACACATGACGACCAAAGGAGTATATTTAGTTCTGGTGATTCCCTTTGTGAGGTCTAAAACCCTAAATAAAGTAATGTAATCAATCCCAGAGATGATTTTTTAACCTCCTTGGTCAGAGCAGCTCCAATACAGCAAATAGAAATACTTTAGTTGATCTGGATCTTGACAGTGCAGTTTGGACAGTCTTGGATGGATGAAGCTGTCACATGGTTATGGGCCTTCTGCCACTGTGTTTGCAAAGCAGTCTGTGGAACTTCTAGACCAGGGCTGCAGGAGTGTATTTCATTGTCAAGGGTGCTCCTGTTCACTTCAACAACAGTATGGGGTAGGGGTGGACAAGAGGTTTTAATGTTGGCAATTACATCAGGCTACAATCTATCCTGTCATGTCAATGTTAAAGGTTTTCTGGCACTATTTGAGAAAAGCAAACATTCTATATCAAATCAGACCAGACAAAGCAGATGAAAACAATTGTCATGTTTACTCATGTAGTTCTGACAGCTACATTTTTTAATCTGACCAGGTTACCAGGCAGGTTGACAAATTTATTGCTAACACTGCACAGCGCTTTTAGCCAGAAAGCCACTTGTAACCACGGTGCACTACATTCAATGTACATTAGCTTCTGCTTCTTACCATTTTTGCATTTCACAGTTAGGACTGCAGCTGTGATTGATAAAACGAGCCTCATTCCCCATGCGGTAACTGTCGATCACCATTCCACTGTCCAGGTTCAAGCAGTAATGATCATTGTGGTTCTGGTACTGTTCTATCATCCGGTTCCTAGGGAAGATTACAGAAAATATTCAACAGTCTACTCTGCACTGTCTGGGTCACAAGGATGAAGGTTCAAACTCCATTTCAATGGAGTCAACTTTTCAAGTGGTTGTTAAACATCTAGTGGCACTTGGAAGACAACCCCAAAGCTCCTCTGAGTGCCTAGACCACAATCCACGTAGTCCTCGCACACACCAACACAGTCATGGCTGTTACTTTAGTTGTGCTTCATGGAATCACAGCACAGCACAGCACAAGAACAGGCCCTTTGGCCCAACAATAGTGTGATGTATAATGCCTTTCTCAACTAAAAGCCTTTTGCCTCCATGCAGTCCATATCCCTCTATTCCTTGCCTATTCCTGTATCTGTCATGTTGCCTCATAAACGTTGCTATTGTAACCGCCTTCACCATCACCTCTGGCTACACATTCCAGGCAATTACCATTTTCTACATTAAAAAAAACTTGTTTGTTACATCTCCCTTAAACTTATCTCCTTTTACTTTAAAATTATGCCCTCAAAAATACCGTGCACACATTGATTGCAGTATGCGCCTATGTAATGACTGCATTTTAAAGCGTGCTTTGATGGTTTCATAGACCGGGACATCCTGAAGATGTGAAAGATGCTACTGGAAATTGGAGTCCTTTCCTTTCGTTTCCAAGAGCCCATGGAGAAACAATGAATACAAATATTATATTTTTGCACACCTCTGCCAAAGAAACATTCATTCATCGGGTAAATGGTATTGAATGACAAGGATGTAGGGGCAGTACCCAACATTGCAGAGACTGACAGCAGTGATAAAATCCTGCTCTGATCTTTGCACTGTAACAGATACATTTTGTGCAGGTTGTGTAAATGGGCATTTTCCTTTTTCCAGCATAGTAGAGGTGATTGGATGCAACCAGGAGTCTGAACCATTTAGTAGCAAGATCACTGGGTAAAATATTCATTCTGTATTTCTCACCTGTCTTTGCCAAACAGATGCTAAGGGAGATTGTGTCTGGTTTGCATTGATCTGTACCTTGTACCTTTACTGTGAATTGTAGTTATTCAGGTCCGCAGCCAACCACAACATACTCAACTGCCCCTAAATACAAGAGGTCTGCTGCCAAAAAAAAAGCCTAACCTCTGGCACTATTTCACACATGTTCACTGCTCTCAATAAATAATGAGCAGAAATTGTGTAAATTGCTAGCTTTCCTGACGGAATCCAGAGTTTTGGGGATATCTAGTTTCCTTGCAACATAGAAGGAATATGGAAGGTCTGCTTACCTGAACTCTTGCTCACTGACCACCTCCCCCAGATATTCGATGATGAACTGCCCAGCTTTCAGAGCTTCCTTGGTGCGAATGCCCCAGCCTTTGCCTTCTGCTCGAAACCTCTCCAGGCACTGCACCCACTCATGCCTCTGGATCCTCTGGTTACAGCAATGCTCATCACAGGGACAGGTGTTTGGGGCACACTCTGCAAAGATCATCCTGTAACAAAGAGAGGGGATCAGTAGCACTTAACATCATGAGGGGCTAAAATCTCATGAAATAATTCAGTCACTGTGTTAGGCACGATCCAAACCAACAGCACCACAGCAGACAACAACACTGCTTTGCTTTCAGGTAAAGCTGGAAACGTATAGCTGCTTGGTTAGGGTGAGAAAAAAGATGGGCTAGCACTTTAGATTTTAACAAATCCACAGACATGGAGTGGGCCATTCTTCAATAGCAGCATTCACCATTCAGGCAATGTACTTGCCAGAAGACCACACATTTCACCAACTGGAATTACAGTAAGGCACGCTGGATACACAACTGTTCCAGAAAGACAGTGCAGACTGCTTGATGACAAAACTAGCAGCAAGCGATACTGAAGCTAACACAGTACTCGGACATCTATCAGCATTTTAAAGAGACCTCTTACCCTGGAGAAAAGTAGCTGTAAGGGCTTAAAATGGTAGGGAGCAACTGACTGGTTATCCCCATTTAGAGGGTACAGATAGCTTTGCTCTAACCCTGTGCTGACCCTGTCCTGGGAGTGTTTGATGGGGAACAGGGTAGAGACAGCTTGACTCTGAATCTAACCCTGCACTGTACCTGTCCTGGGGGCATTTTATGCTAACAATGGATACTTGAGTTGAGAGATAATGGGAACTGCAGATGCTGGAGATTCCAAGATAATAAAATGTGAGGCTGGATGAACACAGCAGGCCAAGCAGCATCTCAGGAGCATAAAAGCTGACGTTTCGGGCCTAGACCCTTCATACTTGAGTTGAAGAGTGTTTTGGTTAATGACAATGACATCCCTGACCTTGACAAATACACATAATCTGCCGCAAGTACCTAGCTGTTCAACAAGTTGAAATTGATGGAGAGGCACAGGCTCTATTGTCAGTTCTCAAGAATCGAGATTGGAAGGCTGACTATGCATCTGTTTCCCAGAACATGCGGCACACTGGGCTTCCTGTTTTATTACAGCTCAAATCTTCAGATTATAATTAATAAAATGAGGAAAAACATCAGTGCACAGCTTTTAGGCAAACTGCCAAGAGCTGCTAATGAGTTTGCATCAAATAGCTTCAAATGCACATCAACACAGCACAGCAAGGAGCCAAGTGGTAAAACAAGCTTGGGCAGCTGCCATTATCCCAGTTACCAGGGCACGGCTCCTCTCCTTTCGTGTAAGGATGCTGCACCTCACGTCCAGCAGGTCAAAGCACAAGACAACACTGTGGGGAGTTTGAGGTAACAAAATCCACTGCAGTAAGATTGACGGTGCCACCCAAATCCTTCACATAACAGTGCGCATCATTTGCCTGGGATGGCTTCACTGCCTCTGCTCGTATAACAAACAGGAATCCATGGCCAATGTCCTCCATAGTATAGCAGTGAGGTTAACCAAGGTTCCTTTCTATTTTGGTTGAGAGCAGCTGACTCAGCAGATTAGAGACTGTAGCTGTGTCACTCCTGGCCAACGTGGAGCTTTGGCAGTTGATAGCAAGCTGTGCACTCCTCTGAAATACCACCCATCAGGAGAATAAACCCAGCTATACTTTTCTCAGCTCTGTCCCTCGTCCAGCAGCTGGGCCCTGCCAAGTTGCCAGAGATCAGGAAGATTATCCATAGGTATTGCTGTTGTTTTGGGCTCAGCAATTTGATACCTCATCCAGTATCCAAACATGGATTTGGGTTTTTGATCAAACATGACCAGGTACATATATCCAGTCAATGCAATAAAGTCTCCCTGACTTTCAGCCTCCCATTGCCAAGATCAGATTATTGCAGGACTGTCAACTGATGCCCCTGTTTGGCAGCATCTTCGCCCAGTCTGTCTGGATAGTATCATTATGCGAAGGTGCTGGTGTTGGATTTGGGGTGGCCGAAGTCAGAAATCACATAGCACTAGTTTTATTTGACATCACAAACGTTGAGAACTGCTCCTTCGTCAGATGAGTCTGTGTCATTAAACAGGGATAGAACAACAGCATTCTCAACAGATCTCCAGGTTAGCCGCAAGCAAGGTGCTTACTTGAAGGCTTTTGCACATGGCAGCATACCTGTTCAGGCAGTCTTCCATACAGCTTTTCTCCGTAGGGTCTACTGGCCTCTTACAGTTGCAAGTTGTGGGCTCACACCCAGAGAGAGGTTTAACATCAACAAACACATCTATAACAAGAACAATATGATTCTTGGTCATATATAGCCTAACACTGAGAAGACATTCCTAAATATGTTCATAAAGCCACCCAGATTGAAACAACCCACCATCCATACAAACTATTCCTTGACCACATGCCCTAGGGTAGCTATCCATTACATTCTGTACTGTACAGTCTTCTACACTAATGAGGAGCTTAGTCTTGTCTTAGACCACAATGACCCTTTTTACTGTCAGTTTTTCCAGGCCATGGTGGGGGAGAAGCTAGTGATTCATAGCCAAGGCCATTCTGCATCCAGGCAAGTGGCCATCCTGGCCATCTCTATGAGTCAACGAGCTGGCATACCAACCAGAACAGACATCTCTGCAAAGCTTTCTATAGCACTTTGTTTGATATCTAGTGCAGATAACCAGTTCACTCAGTGCTTATGCTTCATCAGGATGTGCATTTATCACAATCTTCACAAGTTTCCTTCATTTTGAGATTCCATTGTGTCACTGCAAGTGCGGCTTGAGCCTGCTCAAACTGTATTTTGTTCAAAGACCCCCAGCCATCAGTTTGCTGTCAACAGGCAAACATTAAAACATGTTGACAGAAAACCGACAGCTGAGATTCCAATAGCCTGAGAGCTGCCCACACATTCTCATGCAAACAGGTGCAGGCCTCTTGCTGCAAAATCCAGTAGTGGGCTGATGCCAATCTTTAATCTCTTTGCTACCACATGCTGAAGGGGATCACTCTTGCTGCCAGCTGCCTGCTAACTTGCCTGGGTGGTAAGCTGGAATGTGGGAGCATAGAGTAGGCAGTGACTGGGGTGGTGTGGGGCTGGAACAGGAGAAGAAACAGCACATCTTTGCCTGATCCTGTTCTCACACATTACGTGGAACTTGCATCAGAGTAGCTGCTGTGCAGAAGGAAGCCATTCAGCCCATCAGTTGTTTGAGCATTTTAACCCAATCATGGCCTTTTCCCTGCCACTGATTATTTAAATGGAAATATTCAATCATTCAACGCCTGCCGAAACGCCACAGGAGAAGGCACTTGCAGCAATGAACAACAGAATCATCGAATCCCCTTCCTCATCCTCAAGTGCAAAAATCAAAATGAATGTAATATAAAACAGATCAAAGTTCCAAACGTGAAAGGAGAGTAATATTGTAATTTTTAAAAAGGAATAGTAAGGAAACTGCAGAGAAATGGAAAGTGCCTTACTTGATCGGATCTTTTTATAGAGTGGAACATCAGGCTTTTTGTAGAGCTTAAAAATGGAAAAGAAAGAATGCAAATTAGCAAGTTATAATCAAAGACACTATCGTGTACACACACTTGAAAAACAGGAATTCTGCACATACGGAGGGTGAGCAGAAACTGTTCTTTTGTTACATTGTAAAGCAATATAATTTTGGGGTGCACACACTGCCTTCAGAATACAGTTGGATGGTAACAGAACCCCACTGCTCTTTCTGCTCATTGTTTGGGACAACACTCAAGAGTTTAAGTTGTGAATTGTAGGTTCCTAATTGTGCTGTAAACACAATCTTGAGCAAGTGCGCCCCCAAACTCTTATTAATATGGCAGAGAACCTAGGATGCTGACTGGAGATGTAAACTATTGGGGCTGTAAGCATTACTCCACTGTCCATGGTGCAAAGGGAACCTCAACCTTTCAACACTAGACCTTCACCAACTTCATCAAATGGTTGCCACACTCTGAAGATCAGCTACGAAACTGCAAGGGTTACCACATAAAACCATTCTGACTGACTACAGTTTCACACAGTTAGATATACCTGTATGGCTCTGCTGTGCTGTGCTGTGGATGGTATTTTGAAACAATGAAGAGCGTCACAAAATAAAAAAATACTGTGCTACTGGAGTGAAATTGTATGCCCAAAGAAACTCTCAGTCAGCAAACAAAGGCTCAAAATGTCAACCAGTCCAGGTGCGTAGGGACAGGGTCTGTTGGAACAGCAAGAAAACGGTTGTGTGCAGTTATAGTTTGCTGAAGGTGCAGGGAACCTGAAGATCGTAACAAAACAAGTTGCTGTGGGACCTTTAGAGCAGGATATATACTACCTTAATTACTTATAAAGGTATTTAATAATTATGAACATGACTAAAATCCATGAATTTCTCACAGCAGTTATTTTGTACATAAAAGTGACTCCAACATGTGAATTAATGAACAAGTAATCCCCACAAGCCCTCTGACTGCAAGGGATCCATGGAAGTCCCTGTCCCATAGTTGCAGCCTGGAGACTCTTACTGGGTAGGATCCCAAGGAGGTGAGACGCATTCCGTCCTTGGCCACTAAGCAGTAAAACAAAAACTCAGTGGGCTGGATTGCGGGTTAGAGAACCATGTTCAATTCATACAACCTTACAATAGAGGTTAAATTTTGTTCTCCCAGTGTTGCTGCACCAATCAAGATCTAGCCATCCAGCAAAGGCTGGGAGATGGAACCTGGTCTTTTTCTTCCCTATATGGCTCAGTCACATGCCACTGGATTAATTCACCCAATCAGACATGCCAACAGCTGAAACAAAAAAATTCTGTAAGTGGGTAAGCAGCACAAACCAGCAATGCCCTTCTCTGGACAGTCTAGTTTAATATCCAAGGAGTGTGTATTGCTCTCTCTCCAAGGTTCGACTAAAAGTTTACTTGCCGTATCCTCGGTTATGCTGGGAGTGACCTAGTCAAATACAGACTAGCTGGCTCTGAGCTCACATGGCACACTTGCCTCTGACTATACCTCGATCCAACTGGGCTAGGTGGCAAGCAGAGAGGAACAGTTCCCCTTTTCTGTTTTTGGCTGCTCCTGAGGATGCAGCACTCTCCTATCGTGTACTATGGTGCCTAGACAATACAAGAGCTCAGGTTGAGGAGGAATCAGACAAGCAGTTTGGTGATGACCAAGTGTGCGGATATAACCTCAACACCTATTACCCTAGTAGATCCACTCCTCCCAGAGAGAAGAACAAGTTTTTCTTTGTTCAAATTTTGGAGAAACAGTTACTTTTTATTTCAAGTGAAAAATACATTCCACTGTGTAGACTGTGCCAAGAAAAACACAACAGGGAAAAAAATTCTCAGTTGGACTGGTTGTACATTTTAAATCTCAAAGGGGTAGCCCAAAAGAGTGATATTGCTGCAAAATACTGGGCATGGCACCAAAAGAAACTTAATAAGCAGCGTTCACAGTACTACTGTCCTTACATGGGCATTTGTAGTGTAGTTTCATGGTGATATTTCAGAACTGTAATTAGACTGTTAACCCTTCCATTGGCCCAATGAATTATGAGAAAATGATAAGACAGCACCAAAAGAACATAGAGGGATAGCTCTGCTTGAAAAGGTTTCTTTCCTATTTGTCCCTTCTACTGGCTTGAAGTGAAACAATCTGAGGGGTGAGGTGGATGAAGTAGTGGGTTCCACTCCAGCCTTTCAATTCCTGTGATTCTTAAGTGCAAGAATAAGTTAGGATGCCTGTGTGTGAAAGTGAAGGAAAGAATAGGGGAGCGCAGTTTGTGCCATATACAGTTTCCACCTTCCAGATAGAAAGTGGAGCAGGGGTTGTGTAAAGGGAAAAGAGAAATGATCAATGGGCAGCTGTACAGCACAGAATGGAGTCAAAAACATTAACAACTGAGAAACCTGTCAATTGAAACGAAGCTTTGACTTTCCTGTCCTGGTGTGTTTATTATTCACTTCAATTGCACAGAGGTCTGAGTTCTGCACAAAGACAAAGCCTAGTTAACTTTTTGAGGAACATAGCAGAAATTTTTTACCAAAACTGAAACTCTACACATGCAGCTGCCTGAAAAGTGCACAGCTGCTGGAAACATCTCAGATTTCAGCCAGTGTGTGGGCGCTTTACATCAGAGAGATGAGGGCAACAGTTAAAACTTCAGGGTCTGTACTTTCCCATTAAGTCAATGGCAACTTTCAGCAATTCAAAACAGAGGAAAGAATATTCTGCCAAAAAGAAATGAATGGTGCTCCCCTGTGTTTGCTTCTATCCTTCCGCTGGTGGGGAATGCCCATACTGCAAAATAATGTTTTTAATATCCCCAATTATCTCGTTACGGTTTGGTAAACTTGACTCCATTCCCTTTCAAACAGCAGACAATGCAGCAAATGTGAAAATAAATGCTGCACTGTGAAATAAACCTCCAATTGTTTTTTTAATATAACACTGCATGTGTCAGATCTACTGATGTATAGTAAGGTTCGTTTGACTGTTACAATGGGTCTTTTCCTCCATGAAGACGCCAACACTTTGCTGGCTTCCAGCTCACTGGGGACAAGAATTGTATAGAACAAGCTGCCAAAGGAGATGGAGGAAGCTGGTGCAATTAAATTCGAAAAGCGTGTAGATGGGTATATGAATAGGAAGGGGTTAGAGGGATATGGATGAATTGCTGGCAAATGGGACTAGACTAGTTTAGAATATCTGATTGGCATGGACGAGTTGGACCAAAGGATCTGTTTCCATGCTGTACAACTCTATGGCTCTAAATCCTCCAGTGCTGAGAGTGCATCTTCAAGAGCATAACAGTTAAGTTCCAGCAGACCAATGGTGCAAATCCCTTCTGCTGTCACTCTGCGGCCCACAGCCCTTGCAGCTGGGGTGAATAGATACCAAGTAGAAGCATGTGCAGTACCTAGAATGGGGCCACTATGACCAAACATGGTGGCCATATTACAGTACAATTGGGGCTGTCTAGCTGCAACAGGATTCAATTGTGATCGCTCTGTAAAGCTCAGATCTCAACAGCAATAACTTCCTTTTGAAGCATATTTAATGCGATACAACATCCCAGGACTCTTCGCAGGAGTGATTATCAGATAAAATTTACCACCACGCCAAAAAGATAATAGAATAAAAGCCTAGTCAAAGAGTATCTTAAGGAGGCTTCTCAGTGTGTCTTTAAAGGATGAAAGTGAGACAGAGGTTTAGGGAGGGGATTCCACAGCTTGGGACCCAGGTGGCTGTACAGTGACGCCTTTAAAATCTGAGCTCATCACGAGGGATTATGAAAACAGAGTGTTTTAGGGCTGGAAGAGGTTACGGATAGAAGAATGAACCTATTGAGCCAAACCCAATGTTTGCAATAAGCATCTTTAATGCATTGGAGGCAGCTCAAAGAAGGTTTACCACATTAGAATAATATCTGGAATGGACAGGTTGTCTTAAGAGGGAAGATTGGATAGGCTAGGCTTGCAGCATACAAAGATCCTGTAGGGGCTTGACAGGGAAGACAGAGAGGGTGTTTCTTCTCATGGAGGAACCTAAAGAAATCAAGTTAATGCTCAAAAATCAAGGGGTCATCCACTTAAAACTGAGTGGAGGCAAAAGGTAGAGGTAGATTGATTCATGCTAAGTAAGAGGTTGAAATCCCATCGGCGATAGGTGGGAATGTGGATTTAACGTTACAATCAGAGCAGCTGTTAACGTAGTGGCTGGCAGTACAGGCTTAAAAGGACTGAATGGCCTACTCACGCTCCTGATTTATATGTTCATATGAGCCATCCATTAGGGGTTGAAGACATGTAACAGAAATTATGAAGCAGATACCACAAAACACAACTTCTTGCAGTCCTGTATTATCACAAGTTACTTAATATAAATCAGGGGAGAGTTTAAGGGAGGTGATGGCCTATGGTATTAGCGCTAGACTGTTAATCCAGAGACCCTAAGAACATTCTGGGGACCCGAGTTCAAATCCCGCCATGACAGATGGTGGAATTTGAACTCATTAAATATCTGGAAATAAGAGGAGTCTAATGACGACCATGAATCCATTGTCAATTGTTGGAAAAACCCATTTGGTTCACTAACGTCCTTTAGGGAAGGAAACTGCCATCCTTTACTGGCCTAGCACACGTGACCCCAGACTCTCAGCAATGTTGTTGACTTTAAACTGCTCTCTAGGCAATTAGGGATGGACAATAAATACTGCCTAGCCAATGATGCCCTCATCCCATGAATGAATTTAAAAACAAAATCTGTGCAGTCTACTGAGGTGTTAAAATTCTTCATTGTTTCCTAAAATAAACTCGTAGAAGGGACAGAAGTCAGCTTGGGCCCAAAGGTTGAACTTGTAGTCAGTACTGGACTTGGCGGCTATGTATTAATGCTGGGATAGCTACTCAGGGACAGCAGGCAGAGTGACTGTTCTGTGTGGTTGTTAACAGCTGCTACTTGGAGCCAAGTCTGCCAGACAACTCTGCAAATGGGACTGACCTTCCTGGTACAGACAGTTCCATTCTGCTCCTGAATGTAAAATGTAGCCTGTGAATGCAAATGCAGACCTGTTGGATGAAAGCTTTTCCCTCTCAGCTAGTCAACAAAGTTTTGTGTGAGAAGAGTAAACTTGGAACCAACTCAGCATAATACTTTTCCAAACAAAAAAACCTGACATTTGGGTTAAATTATGGGTCGGTCAGCTGATGTCGACAGCAAAAGGGAGTGTGTTGTGGAACTCCCATTGCACAACATTGATTCTAGGATGTTGATCCTGGTAACAGAACAAAATACCTGGTCACAAAAACAAAAAATCAGTGAATCAATGTTCTGGGAGGGCTAGTGTCGACGGTGTAGAGGGACCTTTACTCTAAATATGACCTTGTGCTGTCCCTGTCCTAGGAATGTTTAATGGGGACAATACAGAAGAAGATCCACTTCCCCCAGGAGTATTTGATGGAGACCTCTTAGGGGGTGCTTTATTCTGTATCTAAACTGTTTAAATGTTAACACCGGAGAGATACTGTGCAGTTATCACTACACTGACACAAAGGGGAAAAAATAGCTTGAAAACCGTTAAGTGGCAAAGGTAGGGTAACTTGAGCTGCAATTAGTTCAGTTGCCTTCATGTATTTCTCATCATTTCAGATGGGGTTTAAAGCCTATGTGATAACAGTGGAGCTGTTTGCTGTCTGAAATAAGGTCATGCCTGCCAGTTCAATGTGATATCCCAGCTGCCTGCGCTCAACCCTACCAAACATGCCAAAACATATCAACTGACCATCCTCATCAGTTACAAAAGTGTCTTGTAGTATGCCCAAACAGTTGTCATTTTTGACTGCCTAACAACAGATTCCATTTTAGTTACTAATCAATTGATGTGTTTTTGGGTGCCCTCAGAGAATGATTAGATGTGATATAAACAATTTGCTTATCTCGTCTGAATGAGTACACATCAGTTCCTTTTAATTACAGACCACCACCCTCTTTTCTCTTCTATACAGGGATTGCTCTGGATACAGATCCCCCATTTTATCAAGACCAGAATTGCAAGGGGCCATCAGGCCAGTCACTTCAGCTACTGAAGTGTGCTATTTTGTGGTCTCCCTCCAGCGAGGGTGCTCAAGCAGAGAAGTGAACTACTCTTCATGGTCTTACCAAGTCCAATGAGGAACTTATGAAAGGATCAGTTGCTACTGAAAGGATTTAGTCATCTGTGATTTTGGACATTTTCCTTGTCTGACTTCCAGAAGTACCCTCAATTAACTCATGAGTGATTTAATTACATTTTATCTTCAAACCAATCTATGCCTAATTCCTGGGGACTTTGTATCATGGAGCTGGAGCCAAGTTTCTGGTGGGCTATGATTAGGATAAACACCCACCTTCCTGCCAGAACCTTTCCCTCCTCCACTTTCAATCTACTGGGACAATCTCCGTTTTTAAAATGGAATTTTGGTCCATGTTTCTTCAATCAGATTATTTTTCATTCTTTGTTCAACATTTGTCACAGGCAAAAAAAAACTCTTTCAAAATGAATGAACTGTTCAAGTGAAAAATAACCTTGTACTGACCCAGTTGTTCTCTTTAAAAAAAATATCAGCTATAGCAGAAAGCCAAACACGACATAAATTACTTGCCTTTGGTGAATGGAGCAGCATGTGATATATTAGGGTTACTGATATCTTAGCAGCTGCAGGATTTAAGAAAAATCCAAGCCTTTATTCTGATCTCAACCGGTGTATCACATGGCTCCTTTAGCACCCATTACAGCATCAAACTGCAATTTTAGAAGGTGTAATTGTGTAGGTCAAATTCTTATTTAGTACAAACTGAAACAGAAATAAACTGACAGAGCATTATAGATTCTGTTCTTTGAAACGTGGACTGCGTCTGGAGTAAGGAATGAGATTTGCAACACTGAGTTAGGTCTGATAGTGTGTAACACTGGAGTACAGTACTGGTGGGGACATCTGTCTGTCACTGTACTAATGAGTACAGGATTGGTGGGGGCATGTCTGTCAGTGTATATCAGTGAGATACACAATACTGGTGGGGATGTGTCTGTCAGTGTATAACACCAGGGTACAGTGCTGGTGAGGACAGGTCTGCCACTATAAATACTGGGGGACAGTACTGGTGGGGACAGGTCTGCTCTTGGGTTGGGAGCTATGAATTAATGAACTATGGTCAGCTACTGTCAGTACATTGGTATCAATGCTCTCAATTTCAGTATGAACACTGCAGTATTTTTGCACCAACTTGAATCAATTCTTCAACCATCAAGACCTTGCTAATGGTGACTGAAACCTCAAACTTCTTTCTGTCTATAAAATTGCTGGTACTTGTCCTTATTTCCACAATCCAAGAGAAACAAAGTGTATAAGATAGCTATGGTTGGGAGTGACGTTGGGAGGTGGGGATGCGTCTCTTTGGGAAGACGACAGAAGAGATGAGTGGCTGTGCAGTTCGTTACCCCAGAGCATTTCTTGTTACTGAGTCTAAGAAAGGTGACTGGCTACATGTACGTGAAATGGAACGGTGTACCCTTTGAAGGCAGTGAACCAGAACGCAGCCAGTTAGTCAGGCTGGGCCAAAGTGGTGTATAATAGGAATGCTGATTGCTGAAAGCTCTTGGCTGGAAAACAGAGCTGCACAAGTCAAATGGGTTTCACTGAGGCTGAACATCACTGACTACTGCTACAGTGTTCAGAACTGCCTTTAATTTTACAATTAACACCCTTCTTGATCTCATCCTTTTCTACTCTAGGATGATAAATCCTTGGTGATCTGTACTCCTTCAATTTTGGGCTCAACTCCTGATTTCCCTCACTCCTCCATGACTGACTGTGCCATCAGCTCTCTTGGCTCTAAGCAGTGGAATTCTCCCTCTAAACCGCTCTATTTCTCACCTCTTTGAGATGACGTCTTTAACCAAGTTTTTGGTCACCTGTCTCTAATTTTTTTTTGTGTGACTCTGATCCAAATATTTTTTGATGATCTTGAGTACCTTGGGGATGTTTCACCATTTTCAATGTACTATAGAATGCAAGTTGTTGGTTCTGCCTTAGTGAAATTACATGACACACCAATTACAGTTTACATACCTGATTGTGTTTCCATTGCCACAGGATATCATATGGTAATTGAAAATCTATCCGCTTCTGCCTCAAATACTTGCCTGCGAAGCAAAGACATGGACATTAGGACAGACACAGGAAGAAACAAAACAGCCAGCAAAAACATCTAACACTGTTCAACCATGACTGCTGTTACCACATGCATAACTATATATACATTTTCACATGAGAACGGACAGCATAGAAACTGGTCATTCACCACAAATGCCTTGCAGTGATGTTCTGTAGGAGCCTCTCATTAGTTTGCTTCACCTGAAGCACAGATAATTCTTCCATATGAATGCCCGGCACATCACGTTTAAAACTCAAAACAGACAAATGGACTAAAATCATGCTGCAGCTTTCCTGAGTCACAACCTGTCCCCCCTGCTAAGGAAAAACAAAGTGCTGGAGAAAATCAGCACGTCTGGAACATTTGTGGACAAACAGAGGCAAATGACTCTCCTTCAGAACAATTTCCTGTGTGGTTAGAACATGAGTCTCAGTAGGAGCACTGGTGGTGGGATGGAGGTTAATTCAATGACAAGCTGGTTTGTTACTGTATCCAGGATGATAGAGCCTCAAGCACCAAAGGGATGGGTTGGAACATGGGTCCCCAATTCAAATCATGCAGAAATTTGGGTGGTGGAATAGCAAACAATATAAAAACAGGGCACAGTCTTATTGCTGCCTTAACGCCTCTAATTTTGTTTCCCGTGCTCCCTCCCAAGGAATGCAAAACACTGCCTTCCTGTCCAAATTCAGCAAAGTGGTGGAAGGGGTCACACCGGGTAATCAATGCTGTCCTACCCTGGAACGGGGAAGTAACGCCCGAGGTGTCCAGCTCAAAGTCCCAGCCTTAGCCCAGGCGATATTTTTGGCTGCAACTTTCACAATGCTTCAGTCCCTTGAAGATTCCTTACTGAATCTTGTTGTGTTCTGGTGGTGTCATAGAAAATAGTTACAGGAGTAGGCCATTCGGCCCTTTGAGCCTGCATCACCATTCCATATGATCATTCAGTCTCAGTATCTCATTCCCACTCTCTTCCCATACTTCTTGCGCCCTTAAGTCAAAACGGTCATGTCCAGCTCCCTGGTGAATATATCTAACAAACTGGCCCCAACAGCTTCTTGTGGGAGAGAATTCCACAGGTTCACAACTCTCCTGAATGAAGAAATTCTTCCTCATCTCAGTCCTGAATGGCTTACCCCTTATTCTTAGGCTGGATCCCTTAATTCTGGCCTTCCCCAACATCAGGAGCATTCTTTCCACACCTAGCCTGTCCAGTTCCATCAGGATTTTGTACGTTTCTACAAGATCGCCCCTCATTCTTCTAAATTTCAGCAAATACAATCCCAGTCGATCCGCTATTTCTTCACGTCAGCCCTGCCACCCCAGGAATCAGTCTGGTGAACCTTTGCTCGACTCCCTTAAAAGCAGCAATGTCTCTCCTCCGATTAGGAGACCGAAACTACACACAATACACAAAGTGTGGCCTCACCAGGGCCCCGTATAACTGCAGCAAGACATCCTTACTCCAATACTTAAATCCTCTTGCCATTAGTTTTCCTCACTGCCTGCTGCTCCTGAGGGCCAACTTCAGTGACTGTTCTACCATCACACCCAGGTCTCATTGCACCTCACTTTCTCAACTGCCACCATTCAGATGATAATCTGCCTTCCTGTTTTTGCCACCAAAATGAATAACTATACATTTATCCACTTTAAGCTGCATTTGCCAAGTATTTTCCCATTCAGTCAGTCAGTCCTTTCAAGTCACCTTGCAGCCTCATACAACCATAAAACCCGTACAGTGAGGGGGCAGGCGTTTTGATCCATCAGTTTCACACCAACCCTTTGAAGAGCATGCCACCCAGACCCACCCCTCCCTACCCTATCCCTGTAACCCTGGCTAACCTGACTGCCCTGCACATCCCTGGATACCATATCATGGCAAATCCACCTTAGCTGACCTGTGCATCTTTGGACTGTGGGAGGGAAGCCACATAGACAAGGGAGGTGTGCAAACTCCACATAGACAGTCATTCAAGGCCAGAACTGAATCTGGGTCCCTGGGGCTGACAAGCAGCCGTGCTAACCATTGAACCACCCTCAAGCCTTGGCATCCGCCTCACAGCACATGCTACCACTCAGCTTAATGTCACCTGGAAATTTGGAGAGATTGCATTCAAATCCTTCATCCAAACCGTTAACATATACTGTAACAGCTGGGATCCTAGCACTGAACCCTGCAGCACCCCACTTGTCACAGCCTGTCACTCCAAAAAGGGCCATTTTTTCCCAAATCACTGCTTTCTGTCTGCCAACCAGTTCTCTATCTGCGTCAATACATTACTTCTGATACCATGAGCTTTAATTTTCCTTACTAATTTCTTGTGTGGAAACTTGTCAAAAGTCTTTCCAAAGTCCAGATACACATCGACTGATTCATCCTTGTCTACTCTTTTGGTCACATCCTCAAACATTTCCAGAAGATTTGCCAAGAATGATTTCCCTTTAGTGAATCCACGCTGACTAGGACCGATTTTGTCACTGCTTTCCAAATTCTCAGTTATTATATCCTTAAAATGATTAACTCCAGCATTTTCCCCACCAATGTCAAGCTAACAAGCCTAAAATTCCCTATTTCCTCCCTTCTTCTTTTAAAGGAAAGTGGAGTTACATTAGCTACCCTCCAGTACACTGGAACTCTTCAAACATCTTCAGAATGCTGGAAAATGAATCCATCACCAATCCATGCACTATTTCCAGGGTCACTTCCTTATGTACTCTGGGGACTTGGGTTTTAATTCCATCAATTTCCCCAAAACCATTTTCTGACAAGTAAGGATTTCCTTCAGTTCCTCCTTCATGCTGGATTCTGTCCCATAGCATTTCCAGATAATTTGTGACCCAGGATTTTCTATCTTTGTCCTGAAGGCTTAGTGGCGGCAATTTATCTAAGGTCTGACACATTCTTCTAAGCAGGGAAATAGGTTACAACATATCACCCACTAACTGGAAGCTACATCCCAGAGAGGGGAATTTCCTTATGACTCTACAACCCCAAGCCTCCCTTGGGTGCATCCAATAGCTCCTACAAACTGGGAATGTTTTAGGGTAAAACATGTTAACTTTTAAATTAAGATTTGGGAATGCAAGAAATCAGAGACTCCAACCCAGCGTGCCACTCCTTGGCTCTATAAGGTCAAACTGAGTATTGAATTTAAAGTCTCTGTTTTGTCTAGTGCTGAGGGAATGCTACATTGTCAGGAGTGTCATGCTTTGGATGAGATGTTCGACGAGAGGTTTCATCTGCTTGATCTAGTTGATCAGAAGACCGTTCATGATCTGGTGAAGATATGCAAGTGCCATTTTTAAGGCCCTGAGCAACAGTGTTGTGAAACTACATGTAAAACAGAGGAACCAGCTACTACTACAGAAGCGTTTGCTGGATTGTTCTTGCATGCATGCTCTTGCTCTCCAAGTTTTAAACAGCTAAGAGCTGAATTCCATCAACTTTTTATATGCTGTACACTGAATCACCAGGGGCTCTTGCAGCCACTCTGTGGATCACTTCATTGTTAAAACATTTAACTTTGTTGGCTGGGAGTACAACTATGGAAAATTCACGTAGTGTTGACATTAAGACACCTTCATCCATTTTATACTTTCTGACATTATCTTCCTTATACACAACCCCCAAAGTCAACACTTGCAGAGCTGAACTCAATTCCAAAAACATAGCTGGTGATGAAGAATGGAGTCCGATTGTACTGAATGGACAGAGTATCGGCCCTCCCATCACCTCCTCTGGATAGTGCTTCAGCAGCCAAACAACTCACTTCAGTTACACAAGGAGAAAAATCACCACGAGTTCTGTCAATCTCAATTCCTTGACATGCCTTGCAGCTAATAGCATTCTCCCAGCAAAGAACGTTACCTATTTTGTAACCAACCACAAACAGTTTCATGGTATATAGGTGAATTCCCAAGATTTTCCACCTTACACCCTCTGCCCCCGAGAAACTACTAGCCACTGTTTTGTAATATATTGTACCACCGAATCACTGGTGCATCTAATTCATTCTGCCGTGTGGCATCCACCAACCACAGATTCAAAGTACCTCAACTGAAGTCTGCTTATTTATTAGCACTTATATTAGTATGGATTTCTGCAGTACTGTGGGCATATAGGTGCCTCTATCTTGCTAATATCGCTTTAACATAACCCAGATTGACACTCCAGTGCAGTGCTGAGAGGCTGCATCATTGCTGGACGTGCCTTTGAGCAGTTGAGACATTAAAATGAGACTCCGTCTGCCTGTTCAGATGGCTATGAGCAGTTCCATGGCACCATTTTAAGACGATCAGAGAGCTCCCTGGTGTCCTGGCAAACATCCCAAACTCACCATTCGTTTCATGTGTTTCTAGAACGTTGTTGTGCGTCAACTCACTGGGATTTCCTACGTAACTACAGCAACCATACTTCAACAGCAATCCATTGGTTACAGAACACTTAGAGATGTCAGTGTACATGATAAAGTACTTTAAAAACACAACCCCTTCCTTTGAGGCTACTGTGTCAATATCTGCTAGTTTTTAACATAGTTAGACCATACTTGACAAAGACCTGCCCACGAAACACAACCTGGAACAGTTTAAGAAGTTAGGATTTTTATTTTTGAACTACTCTTTTGGTTTGATTTATCTTTTGTTTGTCAAGTGAGAAGCTTGAGTAAACGAGAAGTAAACAAATTTCTTTCAAACAGATCCAACAGAACTCCAGCCAAACTCAGTGTGCACAGACCTTTTCAAAGCACCTCACCTCACCTCATTATTTCCTCCTTTCAAAGCAAAAGCACAAACGTGAACTGTCTTGTTTGGCTCAGACTTAGTAAATCTGCAGAACATTTGCCAAGAAATGCCTGGCTTACAAAGAGCAGTTCAACAAAGCAATGTATATCAGAGGGCGGACAACATATACACAGTTCGGGTAACAGATTTCTGTCATCTTGTTCAATATACAAGCTCAGAATATGTAGTGCCTCAACTCCATTCCAAACTTAAGTTTTTACTATCGCAGCATCCCGCTCAAATCTATTCCATCACGAGCCTTGAGTAGAAACAAAGGGCCTGTTATATGGAGGAATATGATGAAAATCTGTTTACATCAACTCAAATATGGATCACAGAATGCACAGGAAATGCAATTATAAAATTTACAATAGCTATCGTGTGCCTTTAATTTACACAGCCCTCCAGCTGGAAGCACATTTTCATATAATGCTATTCAGTGAAATCACCTTTCATGCCCCCTCCGAGACCCTCTCTCCATGCCAGCTGATTCCTCAGACACCTTCCAACAGAATAATTCTCCTAGTCAAGTTCATCCTCTAGTACAAAACTGAGTCCACGAGAAGATCAGCCATGATCTTACTGAACAGCAGAACAGGCTCGGAGGGCTGGACGGCCTACTCCTGCTCCTAGTTCTTACGTTCTCTCCTTCCAAATTCCAGCTCCTGGAGTCCAGTTCACCCAACTATTCCTCACTAAATTACTCACCTTCATCTATATCAAAACTAGCACAATGCTAAATGTTTCAGCTAAATATTTCTTACATTTCTCAACTTCAGAGTAAAGTTTTTCCTTATCCATGTACTGAATTTACCTTGTGCTAAGGTCGAATTTAGTAGCAAGGCAAGCACACTGGCAAATGAATGACACCAACAGCTGCAAGATTTAGTCGGAAATTACTTAGTTAAAGTAATAAGAGTGATTGCAACAGGGAGAAAGTAAATGAAATAAAATACGGAAGTGACAATGGAAGAGGAACTGTCATATGTACAATTGTTACTTCATCCCACGTTGTTGAGCAGAGAGGCAATAAGAGATGTTTGAAGAGACTGGCCAGAGACAAGAGGATAAATTCCTAAAATGAACGTCTGTGCCGACCAGATATCCCAAACTGTCTTAGTTCCATTTGCCGGCATTTGGCTCATATCCCTCTAAACCCTTCCTATTCATATACCCATCCAGATGCCTTTTCAATGTTGCAGCTGTGCCAGCCTCCAACACTTCCTCTGTAAGCTCATTCCATACACATACCACCCTGAGTGAAAAAGGTATCCCTCAAGTCCTTTTAAATATCCTCCCCTCTCACCAAAAACCAATACCCTCGAGTTTTGGACTCCCCTGCTCTGGGAAGATGGCCGTGGCTAATCACGATTTTATAAAACTCTATAAAGGTCATCCCTTAGCCACTGATGTTCTAGGGAAAAAAGTTCAACTTGTTCAGCCTCTCCCTCTAACTCAAACCCTTCAGTTCTGGCAATATCCTCTGCACTGTCTCAAGCGTAACAACCTTCTATTGAAGTCTCCCACCAAATGCAATTTTTCTGAATCATGACTCCCACTGGAACAAAGACTGTATAGTGGCAAACACACATTGAATCAAGACAGACACGACCTAAGTTTCCTCTTAAGTTCTCAACTGTGGCTACGTTGTCACCTTGGCTAGTTTTCTTTCAGAGTCTTTGATTGGCTGCCTGATCAGTTGTGATTTTCCCACTTGGGAGTCCAATTTGGGGAAAAGCACCGAAAGCCAGTTATGTAGGCACAGGAAGGTAAGTTTGTATTAACTATTTCTGAATGACTCCGCTGCACCAACTATATAGGTGGTTTACAATAAATAGCTGTTTCATCGGCTTATCTATTCAAGATTATACATTAGACTACGATGATTAGAACTCCATGAGGGGGAAGCTTAAAAATAATCTTGGTGTAACTGGGCACGTCAAAGAAGGAGGAAATTAAAAGCTTTGAATGAAACACTCCATCTACATTTTTGTGAAGAAGCTTCCAAGAGCCAACTGATGACTAAAACATGCTTAATTTCTCCTAAAAAAAACTTCCTTGTTCTGATGCAGAGTCTCCAATTCAGACACTATCACACCCTGGCCTTTTAGCACTTCCAAAATGCAGTGTTGGGACATTTTATTCTTTCTGGTAGCCACCCATTCTTGGTTCATGAGTAATGCTGGACACGGATATACGAGGCCTAAGGGTTTCTTAAATAAAAAGTTAAACTTCTGCTCCAGCTTTGCTTGAGCAATCTCAATTGAAATAAAATTTGCATATAATACAAATCAAAAGAAACTGCATTGACACTGAAACTTTCACATCTGCAGGATGTTTCAAAGCCCTTCAGAGCACTTAATTACTTTTAAGTGCAGCTATAATGTGGGGAAATGCAGAAGTCAATATAGGCACAGGAGTACCCCACAGTACTAGGCAAAATGACTGGATTTTTTTTTCAAGCAGCACTGATGCAGGAGATAAATATCAGCAAATGGGAGCATAATATGGTTCTTCAAGATGTGCCAAGAAATCTTGTACAAACATTTGAAGGTATAGATGGCTTAACATTTGAATTATGGCATCTTGACTGAGTAGCACTCTCCCTGAACTGCAGCAGTGTCAGTATCATAGAAACATGAGGCACAGGAGGCAGCCATTTGGCCCATGGTGCCTGTGCTGAATGACTTTTTTTTGTCCAGAACCCAGAAAATTCTTTCCCCTAAAATAATTATCCAATTATTCATGGAATCAGCTTCCACTACCTTTCAGTGAAGCATGTGACACTGCACCAAGGAAGACACCCCACTTTGCTTACCCTCTAGATTGCTTGCCAATGAATTCAAATTAATAGCTTTTAGTTATTGTCCCACTCAGCACACCAAAATCTTCTCTCAGAGTTCTATGAAAATTTATTAAATCTATTTTGGGGCGGCATGGTGGCTCAGTGGTTCGCACTGCAGCCTCACAGCGCCAGGGACCCGGGTTCGATTCCAGCCTCGGGTGACTGCCTGTGTGGAGTTTGCACATTCTCCCCGTGTCTGCGTGGGTTTCCTCCGGGTGCTCCGGTTTCCTCCCACAGTCCAAAGATGTGCAGGCTAGGTGGACTGGCCATGCTAAATTGCCCGTAGTGTTCAGGGCAGTGAGGGTTATAGGAGGATGGGTCTGAGTGGGATGCTTCAAGTGGCAGTGTGGACTTGTTGGGCCGAAGGGCCCGTTTCCACACTGTAGGGAATCTAATCTAATCTAAAAATCTCTACTAGGTCACCTCTTTCACTGTGTCTGGTCAAAGTATAGTTTGTCATAAGTGCTCCTGCCTCTCCTTGTTACAGAGTTCATTCATCATCCACAGAATTCCTTTATACCCCTTCTGAGGTTGTCATCCACATACTCCAGATAAAGCCTAACAGTAATTCACAAATTTCTAAGGTCTCCAGTTTCAAGTGGACTTGATAGGGTAGATGTCAAAGGGATATTTCCCTGCATAAGAGAGACAAGAACTAGAACAATCCTTAAAAAAAGCAAAGGACCTCCCATTTAAGGCAGAAGTGAAGAGAATGGTTACTCTATGGATAACACGGTGTGAAGCTGGATGACCACAGCAGGCCAAGCAGCATCAGAGATGCAGGAATGTTTGACGTTTCAGGTCGAGACCCTTCTTCAGAAACGTCAAACTTTCCTGCTCGGCCTGCTGTGTGCATCCAGCTTCACACTGTTATCTCGGATTCTCCAGCATCGGCAGTTCCTACTATCTCGGTTACTCTATGGAATTCTCTTCCCCAAAGAGAGGTGGGAACAGAGTTACTAGAAATTTTTAAGGTTGGCTTAGATGGATTTTTGATTAGCAAGGGAGACAAAGAGTGTACAGGAGCAGATGGGGTGTGAACGCGGGGTGCCTAGTCCCAGAGGTACACTACTACTGTCACAGGAGCCCGTTTAGCTTTAGTTTCAATGGCTTGCAATAAATGAATTGACAACAGCTAATCAGTCAACGAGAAGGATTCTCAGCATTTTGCCTGCTCCTGCCAGAGTCAGTGTGTTATACAGCATCGAAACAGACTCTTCGGTCCAACTTGTCTGCACTGACCAGACATCCCAATCTAACTTAGTCCCATTTGCTATCACCATGAAATTTTACCCAAAGATCTTAATCTTGACTGGGATACAGTTCAATGGGCATCATCCTTCATGAATGCAATAGCCAGTATTTGACCATAGTGGGTGATGGGAGGAAAGTTTGAAGGAAACCCAGTTAAACACAATATGAATCTCAAATGCATCCCTAATTTCCTGGACAATGAGTGATTGGAAAAGAAAGCTATGGCCAATTTTTCTCAAGCCAGGAGCATCATGAACAACTGTAACATTGAACTATTATCTGTGCTAACTCAGCACAACTCAGTCATTGAGAATGGGGTTTTTTCCTGGTCTTCACTCGCTGCCTTAATCAGATAGTCAGGGAATGACATGAGGAACTCAACACCATTTACCTGGTTCACAATTAAGGAATGTAAATGGTGGCATAAAGTCCAAGAGCTGCAACATCTTCCTATTTCTCATCGCAACCCAGTGACCACTACTGATGCATGTGAGCACCTGCTGATAATGGGAATCAGATCTGGTTGTGATGGCTAATGCACACAGATTTCAGCATCTTAACTAGACCCTAGCGGGAACCTACAACTCTGACAAAGTACTATGAAAAACTGGGTAATGCTACTAGTCTAAACATCTTTGTTCTGGTCCAACAATTCCAACACTTTAACATCGTAACCTGCTACACATGGTATAATAAGGAAGAAACTGTGCTGAGGTAGAGAAGGATTGAAGTACCACTCCAAAAACATCTCTATTTCCCTGGCCAAACACAGGCAAGGAAATACTGGAAACTGAAGCCCTCTCTAACTTACATACTGATATTTCACTATTAACATTTGAAAGGCACTTCCAAAAAAAATCTTTAATTCAGTTTGTACCAGTTAAGTGCTTCCTTCTGTCAAATGTTACTGTGTGTAGAATGAATATCAGATTTCCTGGCATACAGGAGAATCTAAGACCTCAGGTTGTATTAAAAAGCCTGTCATCCAGGCTGCTGCGAAATTAGGTCAGAAACCTATCCAAGCACATACAAGGAAATAAATGACTTCCGTTATTGGTGAAATGCTAAAACTGGAAGCATTCTATCAGAACATGGCAATCCTGCAGACAGCATCAGTCCATCCATTCTCAACAAGGCCAAAGGGTGGGAGGCCCTACTGCAGCAGCAGCTCATATCACCTCAGGACTAGGCTCACTGCATGGCATCAGTCACAATCAGTTGGTCTCCAGCATTTTGCCAGAAATGGTTGGATGAGTAGGCTGTACAAATGCAGTTGACTATATATTTTCAGAGGCGGCGGGAGCTAAGAGGTCTGGCACACTGAAATAGTTGGTAAGAATAGACTTTGGAAGGGCTTGTCAGTGTTTCTTCACCCCTTGCTGGTAGCCTAAGTACTTTTACTGGGTTAATACAGTGTGGAGCTGGAGGGACACAGCGGGCCAGGCAGCAAAGGAGCAGGAAAGTTGACATTTCGGGTTGGAATCCTTCTTCAGAAATGGGGAGGGAGAACGGAGCTGGGAAATAAACAGACAGAGGAGGGATGGGGCTGGGGAAGGTACGTGGGATGGTGACAGGTGAATGCAGGTAGGGAATGGTGGGGATTGGTCAGTGGAATGGGTGGGGCGGATAGGTAGGACAGAAGACGGACAGATTGCGTCAGGTCAAGGGGGCAGGGATGAGAGGGAGGGTTGGACATGGGATGGGGCTGAGGGTGGGGAGATTTTAAAACTGGTGAATTCTACGTTTAGGCCATTGGGCTATTTCCTTCCTCTCCCCACCCCCATCTGCCTCTCATAGGGACCACTGACTCCACAACTCCCTCATCTGCTCCACACTCCCCACTAACCCCACCACACCGGGCACCTTACCCTGCAACTGCAGGAGGTGCTCCTACACCTCCAGTCAAGACCCATAAGCAAACCTTTCATATCAGATTTGGGTTCGCTTGTACATCCGCCAACTTGGTCTACTGTATCTGTTGGCTCCCAATGTGGCCTCCCCTACATCGGTGAGGCCAAGCATAGAGTTGGGGACCATTTTGTAGAGCATCTGCGCTCTGTATGCAACAAAAAACGCCCTTTGGTCACTGGCCATTTTTACTTCCCCTCCCACTCCCTTGGTGACATGTCTGCCTAGGCCTCCTCTAAATGCCACAAAGGCAGCACATGCAAACTGTTGGGGCAACACCTCGTATTTCACCTCAGGAGCCTACAGCCAATGGCATAAACGTAGAATTCACCAGTTTTAAAATCCCCCCAGCCCCTGCCTCATCCCCATGTTCAAACCTCCCTCTCATCCCCAAATCCTTGACCTGACACAACCTGCTCATCTTCTCTCCCACCTATCCATCCCTTGCACCAATCCCCACCACTCCCTACCTGCACTCACCTATCACCAGCCCACCTATCTTCCCCAACCCCGCCCCTCCTCGGTCTTTTCATTTGAGGTCCCTACCCCCTCCCTATTTCTGAAGGGTCCCAACCTGAAACCAACTTTTCTGCTCCTCGGATGCTGCCTGCCTGTTGTGATCCTCCAGCTCCACACATTATTGTCTGACTCAAGCATCTGCAGTCCTTGCTATCTCTTTTTACTGTGTTATACATTTTTACTACAGATAGTTGCAACCCCTTTGTTCATTAACCACTCCCACATTTCACTCCGTGATGTACGTCTACTTTTATTGACCCCTCCCCCATTCGTCTGCACATTCTTAATATCTCAAACCTTTCCGGTTCTAATGAAAAGCCAACTTTCAAGAGTTAACTTTGTTGCTATCTACATACAATGTCCCGGTCTGTTGAGTATACGCAGGCCTTTCTGTTTTCCTCCACACAGACAACGATGCCTGCTTTCTCAGGGAGTAGGACCATTAAATCTTCCACACAGGCCCGAAGGACAGCCAATTCACATCCTGCATTCTTTAGCAATCCACGTGGGCACACTTCAAGGCGAGCATCGGGATAGCAATGAAAATCAGAAAAATACAAGCCCTGATGAGAAGGGTCATACCTAAACCAAAGCTATGTTGGTTGGCAAACTCTAAAGTATCTAACCGTCTCAACTGGGGAGGGCTTGATGTCAGGAAGCAAACTGACCACAGAAGAATGGAAACTGATGGACTAAACAGCAAGAGGGACCAGTGATTCTGAATGGCCACACCTTCATAGAACAAACAAGGGAACACGGAAATGTTAACACATTATCTTTCTCAAAAAAGGTCACCAAGTGCTTTCCAGTAAATTACTTCAAATCCTTTTACTGAAATAGAACAAAGGGAAACAAAACAGGCAACATTAACAGTCCAAAGCAAGGTTTTCTCTACCTCAGTGTGTTTTCATATTACTTTTTGTTACTGAAAAGAATACAAGACTGAGGGCTTAGTTCACAATTACAAGTGTTATGGTGCAAATGGAGGCCATTTGACGCATCAAGCCTGCTCGTTATGAGTATTATTAGCCAATACCAATCTCCATTTCGTCTTTATACTGTAGCATATTATTTTTATCCATGCTATTCCAATGCCCTCCCAATCAAATCAGTACACGGAGGAGAATATTTGGTCTATTTCCCTCATCTTTCCACAATACGCATTTTCATCCAAGTGCAATATTTGCTGTTCAGATACACTTTATGTAAACCTAAATTTGCTTCAGGAAGAATCAAACTTATCTTGGATATGGTTTTATTCTTCTTTCCCTTGTTCCCACTTTGACCTCACTGGAGAAAACAAACGTCTCTTTGCAAGTGATATGGAGTGCTGCCAAGTGTATAAAAACTGTTAACAGAGGGCAGCAGCCGGCAAACCACACAGGCTCTTAAATAGGAACAAAGTTACAGGGTATAAGAGTATGTGAACCCAAAGGGCTGCTAAGTAATTAGCACAACATTTGTCTTTCACTTGCTGCTTGTGTCATCTGACTTTCTCAATGGCAACCAGAGCTTCAAAAGAAAGCTGAAGGCATTTTAGGTTGAGTTGTTGAGTATGGTAACGACCCCACTTCTCCAACTTTTCACTTTGAAGTTTGTAGACCAAAGAAGATAACAACAAGCTGTATTGCCAAGCAGCAAGCACATTACTCTGCTAAAAATAAAAGCCTGAAATGTCAACTCAGAGGCTTTTCAAAGTCATGAGGCAATGTAAAAGGACTACCCCAGGGGTCAGCAAAGCATTGTGGGGCATCAAACGGTTGCAGGGTATTGCATAAATGCTACCTCGCACCCCCGTTTTCTTTCTAGACTACAAGATGTTTTATTCAGTTGATTCCAGAAGTATGCAACTTACAATCAACATTTCATCATGAGTAAACTTGTTGTTTTGTGTTACATCCAAGATCAATAGAGTTGTAGGTTTCCCTGGTTCTCCTGGTATTGTGTGAATCCCTTGGAGAAAGTTCTAGGCTTAGAATGGTCAATTAAAAAATATGTACAATGTGTTGCAAGAACCTGCTCAGCACTGGATTCTCCAGCATGCTCAGCCATTGTTTATATGGAGCACTCATGTGCTAACAGAGCTTTTGCTGAGACATGATCAGTCTATGCAGAGGTCAAATCAAGGTAAACGTACCTTGGTCACCAGTTTACAACTCAATTGTTGAAATTCCTTGCCTAGTAATACTTCGATCATTTCTCTTGTGTGGTTCTTAGAAATGACTGGACCATTCACTGGCATATTTTTACTGCAGACGTAATATACACCCTATACAGCTGCAATTACATCATCTGGCACCTGACCAACATAACAGCAGCAATGCAACAAATATTATCCTTGGTAATGAACAAGGTGGAAACATCTTCCCGTTGCTTGGAAGACAAGAAACCCTGCATGTCAATATTGCTATCAGCTTAGTCGTTAAATTCTGCATTCCTCAGCAAGGTGAGACTATGCACCCAAAACAGTCAAAGTTAATGGAGGGAACGGTAGCAATGGGGGTAAGTTAATCAGTTTTTACACCCCAATATTTTCAGCAGTTGTTAAATTATGAAGGAAAGAGTCACTGTGGGCCAAGGTAAGCCACTCATGCTAATGACTTGAGGCAAAAAGTTAACAGGTTAAAACTTGGCAGACAAACCAGGTGGATATTTTTCCCATAAACAGAGAACAGGAAGGAACAGTCAGTCAGTTACCAGCAACATTTTAACTTGAAAACTCTAACTGGAGAGGTGGCGGGAACATGGTGAAGGGATGGCAAGCCTAGCAAACCTGACAGGCTTTTAGACCAAACAGTTTTCTTCCTAGTCCTCAAAATCCCTTTGTTATAGAGTTCAAATGAGGTGTGGGGCGTGTTTAGTGAACATATACTGCACAGATGTCAGTGACAGGCAGCAGAGTCTCACTTTGGGATGAATTCTATGGAAAGAATAAACAATAATGCTTTCAGTATCATTAGTGCACCTGACAAAACGATTTGAAAATGACTCACTTCTGCTTGTTATGATGGAAGCGTTTGTCTAGGGTTACACTACTTGACCAGAGTTCACTGTTGAAGTCTTTTTGTGTGGCATATATGCAATTCTTAAATGAGACTTGCCCTGGCTAAACAGGTTCAGGGCAAGACAGGACACCCGGACTGCCAACCATTATGGCCAGGGCTTTAGTACAAGTTCCTTATGCTCTGGTTGAGACATACAGATTTGTTTGTGTGTTACAGAGGAGCATCTCCTTCATGCTAGACTAGATGGCAGACTAACCACCCTGAACTCAGCAAATAAGGAGGCTATTGCTTGGCTCCAGGGATTTGCACCAGATAACTAAATAATGTTTAACCAAGTGCTTCATGCACTCTGTTTGTAGACATTTTTATTCAATTGTTCTATTCAGATATGCTATGACACACCTCTGGATCAAGTAGGACTTGAACGCAGACTTATCAGCTCAGAGATAGGGACACTACCACCACACCCCATGTTCTGCAATTTGTAATATAAAATTAATCAATGGAATTCAACAATTGTTGAGACAGCTGATTAAGGAAAAGATCATGAGACTTGCAGAAATCTCTCAGCAATGGCATTTGCTGTTATTAAAACATATGTTGACAATTAAATACAAAAGAATGCAAAATGCAGAGATATGCAAACAGTTGAGAGGAGTAGAAACCAGACAAACCAAATTTGGGTTATGAGGCAATGCTCAGGAGTGCATAAATATAGGCTTGCAATTACAGGAAGTGGACAACGGTTTCATCAAAACAAATGAAATTCAGATAGCCTGTACTTCTGCTGTGACTAACAGCAAGAGAGATGCATGTTTGGTACAGGACATTGTTTTTAACATGTAAAGCAACTGACAGAAGACAAAGGCTAATCATACTTTCTCAATCTATTAGCAGTCAGAAAAAAGATTCTCTAAGTCCATTCACTTGTCCCATCCAAATATTACCTGCAAACCCACTCAAAAAAGACCTAACGCAGTAATATAAGAGCATTGCAAGACTTACCAACATGGATTGGAGCTGGGAAGAGCCCATAGTCATGCTCTCCAGGAATATACTCCAGCTTCTCTTTCTTCACCAGAATCAGGCGACTCTTTGGGCTAAAGAAGAAAAAGATGTTGTTTAAATAGGGAACACAGAAGAGAGTGTTTCATTTTAATTAGTCAGCAACGAAATATTATGAACAATTGAGACTTCGCCCTTATGAAAGCTGGCTTCTCTTTGTGGCCAATCATATGGCAGAGGTTTTTAAACACACTTAGCCCAAGCAATATGTCTGCAATGTTGGTGTTTCACTAGAGAGCCTGTTAATGTACATTACTATCACATTGGTGCTACTTCAGCAGTGCTGCATTGTATGACATGTTCAACTGTCATGGTCTCATCAATTTACTCTTGATAACATGAAAGGGAATAGGTTTGATATCTAATTTTTGATCTAGTGTATAATGTAACAAATCAATTTACCAGTAATCTTTTACCATCAAACAACAAAGATAAGATCTGACTAGGTAGCAACTTCAGGTCCTAAGCTCTGATTTTATTCATTATTTCCTCTACATTACAGAAGATCCACGTCACACTTATGCCAACATGTTATAAACATGGAAAAACAAATGCATGTGCTTAATGATGGCTACTATTACCAGGGAAGGGGACATGTTCCCACTAAGTGCACACCAACCCCAAGTCAAATACTCCCAAGCAAGATACAGCACGGGACTAGATGTACAGTAAAGCTCCTCTTATATGGTCCTAATAAAGAGCTGCACGGCAGGTACAGCACAGCATGAAGGGAATGTTGCGCTCCACCATATGATGTGAGGTTTTGATTTACAAAAGGCATACAAAAGAACATTCGGCCCAATCTGTCCCAATTAGCGCCTCTAGGCTCCTTCCACCTTTTCTTTAAAAAAAAATCAACTATTCTAACTCTATTTCATTCTCCCTAATATCAATACTGTTTGCATCACTGCGGGGTAGTGAATTCCTCATTCTGACCACTCCCAAATAAAGAAGATTCCTTGAATTCCCTACTGAATTTCTTGATGACTTTTTGTTTTAAAAACTGCTGGCCCCTAGTTGAGTTCTTCCCCACTGACATTTTTCCACTCTTAAAACCTTCCATTATTTTAGGGATCTCTATCAACACACTCCACAACCTTCTGTTTTAAGAGTCATAACCTTAAGGAATCAAACAGCAGCAGCTTGATTTTGTTTTCCTTCTGTCCCATTTATCCTTGCTTTCAGCTTCAAACCCAAGCAATATGCTGGTGACATACCGAGTTACCAACAGTGAGGTGGCACTGTGTCCTTTTTCCATAGAAACAAAGCCCTCATTCCTCGCACAGGTCTGCTGCTTGCACTGCAGAAGATTATTTCAGTTTTGCCCGCCAAGTATTCCAATAATTACCTAACTTTATATTGCCTGAAACTATGTGAAACCCTCACTACAGATAACTGCATGAGGCCAGAGTAGTTAACTAGGTGAAGTGCAGTTTTCTCCAAGCCACTGCAGGAGCTATTCGCACCCAAGATTCATAATCGGGGCGAATGATTACTTACTCTCTCTCACAGACTCTCTCCCCTGCCCCGGATGGAGCTGCTGAAGGATCAGTGTGGCCTCCAGGCTGCAAAATGGCTGTGATCAGAACATTAGAGCAAACTTCCAATTAAAATTTAGAACTGAACTCAAGAAATTCTCCAACGATCCTCAAGACTGAAAGCTGCCACCAACAGCACAAGAAACGAGCAGCTGATGATTCAGCCCTTCACATCTACTCTGCCACTCAACAAGGCCAAAATTGATCTGATTGTGGCCCCAACTCAACACTTTCCTGCCTGCATTTCCTCCCCCACCCCAAATAGCCATCAATTCACTTACGGATCAAAAACCTGTCTACTTCGGTCTTGAAAGATGCATATATTTTTAAATTCATTTTCACAGATGTGGATTTCTCCAGCTCTGTTAGCATTTATTGCACATTTTTAATTTTCAGGGTGAATGTGGTTTTGAGCTGCCTTTGGAAGACGTCTTACTTTTAAGCAGAGTGCCCAGTTCTGAACTTCCTATGAGAGGAAACATTTTCTAAGTTTGTACCCTGTCAAGCCTCCTTAGACTCTGATGCATTATAAGAATGCCAGATGCTTTTCTTACAAAATTCAATGAATAAAGGCAGCCCAAACATTGTTTACAAGACAACAGTATACCCCTCTGGAAATAAGGACTCTAACCAATGCCAGTTCAACCGTAGCAAGACCTCTCCGCATTAAAACTCCAACCAACTGTGATAAAGGCCACTACTCCATTTGCCTTCCTCATAACTTGCTGTAGCTGCATTGTAACTTTTGTGATTTTTGTCCAAGGATACCCAGATCCCTCTGTAATGCAGCAGTCTCTCTCCATTCAAATAATACTCTGCTTTCCCATTCTTTTCGCCAAAGTCCATGATCTCATTTTCCCCACATCAAACTCTATCTGCCAAATTTTTGCCCATCATCCAAACTATCGAAATCAATCTTTGGACTATGTCCTACTCATAACTTACTTCCCTACCTATATTTGTATAGTCTGAATACGTGGCATATTCTTTGCTTGCATTGCAGTTATTAATAGAGATGATAAATAGTTGCGAGCTCAGACCTGTGGCGCTCCATTACTCCATTTTCATGGGTTGAGTCAAAGGGGGAAAGACAAACAGCAAAAGGACAGGGGCTTGAATGCCAAGGGCCTGAACCCACGAGTTACAATTATATCGCATCCAAGGGCAATTCATGCAGAACAAGTGACTTATGCGATGGTTTTATGAAAAAAAATTTACTCGCGGGATGTGGGCATCTCTGGCTGGGCCAGAGTTTGTTGCCTACCCCTGGCTGCCATTGGGATGGTGGTGAGCCGACTTCTTGAACTGTTGCAGTCCATGTTTTGTAGATGGAAGCACAAAGCAGCTGGGAGGGAATTCCAGGATCTTGTCCCAACAATGCCGAAGGATTGGCAATATATTTCCAAGTCAGGACAATAAGTGGTTTGGAAGGGAACTTCTAAGTGGTTGTTTCTCCATGTATCTGTTGCCCTTGTCTTTCTAGATGGCAGTGGTCATGCATTTGGAACATGCTGTTTAAGGATCTTTGTGGACTGAAGCATGAAAAGAAATTCACCGACCTAAAGACTGAGTAGGAATATGGTTGAAGAAATAAATTTAATAAGAGAAAAACCTGTGTTCATTGTTTGGTCATTTTAAAACATTCACCAATCCGCCAGACTGAAAAAAAACACTAATTGAGATCACATAAGATCACGTGCAATTTCTGAATCAGATACTAACTGTTCCCCAAGCATTAAGCTAATTCTGTTGAACACATGTATATGGTCCTCTTGTTGCCTTAATATCTTCCATGAAGGGGCACTGAGTGACCCAAGCTGTTCCTTTGCCATTGCAGGCTTTGATCTGGTCATTAGGTGGTGACTTACGTGACTTGGGTTCACGTTTTCCCTTCAACTTGGAGATCAACTCCCATTTGCTCACCATTACCTCTCTTTGTCCCACCCAGGGCAAATGATCTTCACAGGACCACTCCAAAGCTTTTAACATTAGCAACAATAGAGCAAAGAGGAATTCTTCCACTCCTATCTAAAGATTTATGGAAGGCAAGTCCCAAGAAGAGCTTGTGTCTGAAATACTTCACACTTAACTCCTTTAGTATGTCATAGCCAGAATGATTGATTGCAGTGAGAAAAAACAAACAGGGAACAGGCTCCAAGTAATAGGACAACAGAGAGCAACTACTCCAGCCGGCTAAATGCCAAATTCGAATATTGGCCAGTGTTGTCCTTGTCACTAAATGTTGTTAAGCTCTTCAGTAATTTATATATTACGCCTTGACTAAGCATTTGAGAAAAATCTAGGGCTAGAGCCACCTAACTAGCAACTCTCTACTTTTACTCATGAAAAGCAGAAACGAGGATCAAACAGCAACGACAGTGCCAGAAGAAATCCTAATCCCAAGACTATGTTAAAATTGTCAGTTTGGCGTTGTTGGGAATGCTGTAAATCAATTGAGTCACAAGACTGCTCCAAAATCTGGAACTCAATTACTACTCACTTCAGTGTGGTACTGAGCAATATTGCATTGTCAAAGTGCGTTACCTTAGATGAAATTAAACTGAGGGATTCTAGCTATTGCTTTCTCTTCAACCAACACCACTGGAACGGAACAACTGGCCAATGATGCTGCTGACATCTTGTTTGATCCAACTGCATTTACTCAGAAGCTGCAACCGTATTCTGCAGTGCTTATGATCTGGAAAGTTTTGGGAGTTTTGGAGATACAGAGTCTTGTCGAAGTGTAAAGCCTGTATATTGAGGCCTGTGATGCAAGGCAGTGTGGCTTTTAACACTGCACCATTCAGTGAAACAAAGAGGGCGGTACTGCTGCTGCTATACAAAGACCTTCTGGCAAGCATGACAATGCTTGTGGGCACCCTGTGGTCATCAGCTCTTCTGCTGAACGTTCTAACTGACTATACCTGATTAACACTTTAATTGTAGAGCTGATGTGCAGCATGACCCACACCAACAATGTCAAACTATCCAGTGTAAAAGCAATGGCACCCCCTGGTGGTAAAGCAAATCCATCCACAGTTCAGCACACAGATTTAATCCTGGGAAAGCTGGCGGTGTCCAATCTGGTCAATCCCACTTCAACCATTACAGAGAAAATAGAAACTGGCTATGGCAGAGGCTAGCCCTTCACTTCATCCCAGCTCCACATGTGAACACAGACCGCATCTCTGGAAAGATGTTCGAAGCAAAAGGCAGCTGCAGGTAATGCCAAGGCTTACACTTGATAGAATTTGGTGAGAAACTGGCCCATTTACTTTCTGACTGAAGATTAATATATTGCTGCATTAAAGCAGCAAAGATTTGGTGACACTGTTGCATGTATATAGGATTACTACTTGGGTACCATCAGATTTTCCCAAATTGGATCTTGCAAGGCCTTAAGTGGTGGTGGCAGTGTTTTCTTTTGTTGGGGGGGGGGGGGGGGGCGGCGGCATGTGGAAGCCACAATGAGAAATCACAGGCCATAAGACTGTCTACTGTGGGGGTAAAATTGTGCCACAAAACCCCAGATACTCTTCCTCTTAGAAAGTGCCAGCCTCCACCAACAATTGAACATAATCCAGTGTGAAACTGGGCAGTCAACTCCTTTTTAGGTGTACAAGAAGAATCTTAACTAGGAAGTTATCCTGAAGCATAATACTTCACACATACAAAATCAACCATCTGCACAGAGCCTTGTAGCATAGAACTTGTTTGCCAGAGCAAAAGGGTGTCTGGTTCCAATCTATAGTTCCCTGCAAGGGGTTCCTCAGCAGGTTGGGAAATCATGGCTTTCTTCAAAAGTCAAGGAAGCAAACAGATAAGACAACTGACCCTTCAGCTGTGCCTGTGGCCATGCAGCCAATAGCTAGTGGCTGTGTGGAAAGTACAGCTGTCAGAGTCTTGGAATGGGCTGACTAACTGTCTTACTACTATCTCACTTGGGAAATAAGTAGGTGGTGAGATCAGTTACAATCTTTAAACACAAAACCTGACACCCTGCTACAATGCGAGGATACTTGCAGCCAGTGGGGGAAGCAGTTAGCATGTCAGCAACAGAGATACATGGAAAAGCGCCATAAGGAGATGGAAAATAAAACTTGAGAACAGGAAAGTATCCAACAGGCTTGCCAGTGTCTGCTGTGAAACAGAAAGCAGACTCTTGATTGAAATAAAGAACTATCATAAGAATTCAGTTTCAAAAAAGTCTCTGACCAATTTCATGCACAATATAAAAAGCATAAACTTTCAGCGGAAGAACCTTCTGTGTATTGCAATATATACGCACCTTACTTAAGTCAGCAATCACTTCTGTTGTAATGTTTCCACTTGCACACTACAGTACCAAGAAACCAACCTTTGGAATGCTAGGATAACTTAAATGAAAGAAAGACTAAAGCCGCACACAGTGATGATAATACTTCTCACAATTTACTCACTCAGGAACCTTATAGACATCAGAGTACAGCCCTGCTTTCTGGTACTTTTTCTTAGGAGGGCGTGGGGCCTTCTTTTCCCTCTGGATGGTTGGCTGCGGAGGTGGTGTTATGGAATCTGTCGATGTGGTCTTCACTCCAGGCTTCGATGGGACAGCTGCTTCTGAAGATAACTCGGAAGAGCTGATTGGCAGTGAACAAAGATGCAGCAGTTTAACATTACTCTGCCTGACCAGTGGATGCACACTTCAAGCAATGTTAAAATATTTACAGATCTCATTGATTGAAAACAATTGAAGAGCCTCTCTATTGCAACATGTTTTCTCAAAACAAAATAAGTACAGAACGTATTGACGAAATTAGCAGGTCTGAAAGAATCTGTAAGCGAGAAACAGTGTTAAATTTCCAACCCGGCGTTTCTTCCCCCTTAAAACTAAATGGCTATCTGCTTAAGCTCAAGATACTGGATTTGAAAATACATTTGCAGCATGGAGACTTCCAATATTATTCTTCATGGATCCAGAACCCCAAAAAGCATCAAAGTTTAAATTTAGAGATAACGCAGGAAAGTTGACGTTTCCAGTTGGGACCTTTCTTCAGAAATTCTTCATGTATGAAGAATTTTTGAAGGGTGCCAACCTGAAACGTCAACTTTCCTGCTCCTCTGATGCTGCCTGGCCTGCTGTGTTCCTCCAGCTCCACACTGTGTTATCTATGACTCCAACATCGGCAGTTCTTACCATCTCAAAAGTTTAAATTTACGTTCTTTTAATTTTCAGATATCTTAGATGGTAAACAACAGATTGTGATTTAATTTAGCATTTTGCCATCACCGAAGCAGCAATGTTAAGGACTGTTTTCTCCAAAGGTGACTTGTGAATTTAAATACAAGTGTAACCAGATTTGAAATTGAGGGGAACAGACTGCCAGAACTTGAGGGGCTGCAATCTAGATATTCCTGGTCATGCCAGCTTACGCTTGCAACTCTAAAATGGAGTCTGTTGGGCTAGCCATTCCGAGACTTGAATTAGGTTTAGTATCACACGAGTACAGTGAAAAGTTTACAACTTAACTTGATTTGACTTGGCTTCAAATTTCAGTCTTGACTGACATTTTAACTTGTACTGGCAAGCTATACTGGTCTGTCAATCAAAACAACATTTAGCAATGCCAGAGTAACCAATCCAGGAAAACAAGGAAGCCATAAGCAGCCTCCCTTGTAGTTTAAGTACAGTGAAATCCATAGACAATTCCACACTCCAGGCCCAAACTGGGCAACACAGAACAAAAAAAGTTATTTCGTAATTTTTAAAGAACTGACTATGTTAAACCCAGTTCATATGGTTATTAATTAACTTTATACTCAATCTTGACTTATGATTTAGACTGTTGGTGAACAACAACGCATGTATGGGCCATCTTGGATGACTGTGTTTACACAAGATTTATGATGCCAAAATGTGGAGAATTATTTAAACTCCAGCTCAGGTCACTCTCCTCATTGTGTTGCCTTGTGACTGTGAAGCAAAGAGTCAAGAGGACAGGAACAGAGAAAGTGGAGCAACGCAGGTACTTACTCTTCTTCCAAGTGCCTTTTCCGTTTCACACCCTTCCTATGCTCAGACTGCTGCTGGTTCACACTCTGCAGCACTGATTCAATAACATCCATGATTGTGTCAGACTCCTTGTCCTTCTCTGCACTCTCACTTGGTTCCTGAAGAAGCGTTTCATCTTCTGTAGCAGGCAGCGAGGCACAAATCTGAGAGAGGCTCAAATCCTGTTTCCTGGGTCTGCCTCGCTTGCGTTTCACGATGTTGTTCCCAGTCCGTGACTGCCTCTGCAATTTCTTTGCTTTCAGAATCTTATTAACATGGTCCAGGTTCTTCTTGGTGGCTAAGATTTTGTCAAAATTGCACATTCTCCTCGCCTGGCATTGAATAGCTTCTATTCTGCTCTTCTTCAGTCGATGGCCAGCATTCAGATTCTGTTTGTCTGTAGATAACTGGCTATTCTCAAGGAGATCATTTGGACAAACAGTAGTTTGAGTGGGAGGTGTTTCTGCCCGTTTATTCTGGCACCTTTCCTGACTGTAGCTTTTGCCAGAGGTGGGAGTTAGTGGGCTGTCAGGCCGAGTAACCGTTACACTGGCTATAACATCTTCTATTGTCTTCTCTATAGCCATTTGTTGTGATCCATCTTGCGTTATACGCTGAATTACATTTTCAATAGCTTCCTCCACTGGACTTCCTAACTTTGTACCTCGTGATACTGATCCTGTAGCTGAAAAGGAAGGGATCTAATTAGCATAATACAATCCAAACATCTGCAGTATAAGCCATAAATAATACTGCTTTTGCACTGTTTCAGTAATGGAAGGCTATACAGTCTGGGGTCCTGCTGAGCTAGATGAGGAAATGATGAAGAGCAGTGCTACTTGTATCAGAATTACATACAGGGCTAATATTTATGCCATTTGGCGTTGTGTACATAGCATTGTTACTTCAATGGCGCAAATATTTGATTCAAGGAAAGGCCTAAACACAAATTCATCAAGTATTTACATAGTGCTTCACTCATTAATTTGAGGCCAAGAATGAGGCCTCTTCTATGAAAAACAGAAGATGTGGAGCTGTAACAGGAACTTTGTAAAACTGAGTAAAAGGGAAATGATTTGGTGTTTTGGAATTTTACACTTGGAAGCAGGAATGAGTTCAGGACTTGGTTCCAGTAACACAAGTGCAGATAAATCCTGTTGCCTGAGAGTAGAGGCAAGACACCTGGACCCCAACATCAACACCCTTTAAGTATTCCAGCTGCTACAAATGTTCAGTTAGAGTCAGGAAAATGCACATTACAACTTGACAAAAATGAAGCAGCAGCAGTATTCACTGAGCAAAGGGTCACATTGGCTTTCTGAATGCTGGCAATTTCCTACACTACTACTGCTCATATATCCAAGGAACTAAGTTTTTTTAGTGGGGGGGAAAAAAAAAAAGAGGGTGGGAAGATGGCAGGAAACAACATGTTAAAGAAAAACATTTACAGCTGAGTGAATGGGAGAGAAGAGACCACTAGTGCAAGACATACAGAATTCCAAAGCAAAAGAAGGGGTTGGGGGAAAAGAAGAAAGAAACTAATCAAAACAAATAGATATTCATGCACACAGAGGGGAAAAGCACAGAAAGGAAGCTAACATGCTCATGAAGGCAACAGAGAGAACATTATTAAATTGACAGACACAGAATCAGATAAAAGGTGCGGAGAAAGAGCAACAGAAATAAGTCATTGCCCAGTAATGTGTTATTTACTATAAACTTGGCCACTAGTAGGTCATGGGTGCACTTTTAAGAAAGAAGTGGAGATTAATTTTTCATTCAGTATACCATTTACCAACTTGTAAACTGCTCCGTTGGCCAAGCATTTAAAATTTTTTGGTAAATGACTGGGTGCTGATTCTAACATTGTAGTCGATATGAATTTATTAAACTGAGGTATAACATGGGATGGCTAGAAGAAAAATGCAGTGAAGAGGGACATAGATTTTCTATGTCTGATTAAATTTGTCACTTTACAGTAAGGAGTGACAGATATCATTTCAGATTGAGAATTCACTGAACATCATTAGCAGATAAACAGAGTGGTGGCTAACATTTTTGCCATTCAATCTACACCTCTGCGATTTATAATATGGTCAATTAGCCACCAGGATGACCACTATACTGAGTGTATGTACATTGCGCCTGTGAGAGGGAGAGAAATTGGACTTTGTGCTGTGGAGTTGAAAAGAATAAACTGGTTAAAACCAACATCAACAATAACAAAAGTTCAGATACATGACCATTGTCCTTATCAACATGTTCTACTCACCATTCATGCTCCTACTTAGAACATAGAACATACTTCTTTGCTGTTGTCAGTGTAGTCCCTTTCTCCATTCTCCAACTGCATGCACTCTGAACTTTCCTATAGAATCTCAATATTCCTCAATCATTTGGCAGGGAAGATGGTTTTTCAAATGACTGTATTCTACTCTGAATGCATCATGTACTATTTGCATTAACTTGCCTCCTGACTTCCCGAGCCTGTCCACCATCTACACGAGTTAAGTCAGGAATAAATGATAGAATACTCCCCACTTGCCTGGATGGGTGAAGCTCCAACACTTGAGAAAAAAGGAGGCGATGGTCTTGTGGCATTACCCTCAGACTCAGGTACTGTTCTGGCAACACAGGTTAAAATCCTTCTATACCAATGGTGGAGTTTGAATTCAATAAAAATCTGGATTTAAGAGTCAATTGATGGCCATTGTCATTAATTCTCAGAAAGCAATGTGATTGACTTTTAATGGCCCTCTTGGATAATTAGGGATAAGCAATAACTGCTGGCCTAGCCAGTGAGGTCGACATCCTGCGTACACAAAGGTTTTTAAAAAAGGCAGCTCACTTGATGGGCACGCAATCCACGACCTATGACATCCACTCCCTCCAACAATGACCCACAGTGACAGCAATGTGTACCATTTACAAAATGGTAACCCAATCTTTTGGCAACACCTGTCAAACCACAGCTTCTGCCATCTATAAGCACAAGGGCAGCAGATACACCACTTCCAAGTTCCAATCCAAACAACGTCATCCTGACTCAGCAACTCACCTGTTCCTTCAGTGCTGTTGGCTCATAAAACTGGAACTTCCTTCCGATCAGCACTGTGGGTGCACCTACATTAGACTGACTGCAACAGTTCAAGAAGGTAGCTTACCATCATCTTAAGATGGACAATAAATGATAGACTATCCAGCAAAACTCATCTCATTAATGAATAAAATAAAATCAATTGCTGGCAAATAGATCTTCTCAAATTTCCTAAATATATCAGGACAATTATTACACAAGTCTTCAGAGAAAGAATTCATCTCCATGTGAAATTCTCATTTTCGCTATTGCTATGAACTCCATATTTGACAGAAACTTAAAAGCTTCAGCTTTTTTTTTGCCTGTCCCTTTCTTAAAAGTGACTCATCTCTGCTCAAGGTCCCACAGTCTCTGGAAGATGTCTGCTACCATAAAAAAAGGGCTGGCAGCATGCTATGTGATGGCCAAAGCATCAAAGTCACCATCAACATGATGATGGCCTCACCAACGGAGAAACATAGACATTTGCCAGCAGGGGTCACTAAACAGATTACAGGAACTACAATCCAATCTTGTCTTTGCAAGCCACATGTAACAAGTCCAGAAAACGGCTTTTAAAAGGAAAGAATGGCCTTTGGATTTGATCAGTGAAGGAAAAAACAACAAAGTGTTTACAAGCTCAAACAATGCTTACTTCTCAGACGGCACTTCAGTAATGAATAAGTTAAAAGATTATCATTAGCCAATTATAGCTTGTGAACCTGGCATTACTATAATCACATGTTTACACTGACTTACTTCAGGCAGTGTTCCAGGTACCTTCAGACAGTTGAGCATGTGTGCTGATTTTCTTCATTTTTCTAAAATATGCAATTTCAATGGCCAACTATTTGAGATATTACAAAGAAAAACATAACATTCATGTAGTTGGGTGGCAGTTACACATTAAGAAAAAGAGGGAGACTGACATAGAACCCCTTTTCTTCCTCAAATGGCATTCTTTACTTCACATTTCAACTTGACTATAAATCAAAAATATGAGCAAGGCAGTGAGTAACAAGGCTGGAATTCAAGCAGGCAGTTTGATGATGTCATGAAGTACAAAGCCAGTTACAAATGTCAGCAGGGCTCAAACTGAAATAACGCCTAATAACTCTCTGCCAGACTGCTTCGTGTAGTCAGGAGTTTGTGTGATGTTCACTTAAAATTTTATTTCTGGTCTGCTACAAACAGCCAGTTAAACACACTGAAGACACAGCAACATACGTCAACAGTTAAGACGGTATCGCAAAAGTGGTAGCTGCCTAGAGTCCTGTGATGTCTCACTCTAATATTCTGCAGCATCTCCTCAAGATTAAACCATGATGGCTTCGGATACAGATCAGAAATAATCTAAGTGAATCGCAGAATAAGCTCAAGGAGCTGAATGGCCTCCTCCTGCACTAGTGTACAATAGCTTCAACAAAGTACCACTTCTCAGCAACAATGAAACAATGGGTAACAGCCTTGTGTCTGTCCCAGGGCTTGAACCCATTATCCAGGCAGGCAATCAAGTGCAATACGAAAGGAGTGCTGCCTTTTGAAAGAAGTGTTAAGTCAAGACTCATTTTGCCTACTATGACGGATTACAAAAATCCCAGGCAACCTTTCGAAGAGCAACACTGAGTTCTCCTTGTAAACAAACAGTCATCGAGTAAGTACTACACCTCAAACTTATCACGTTTGTGGGGATCCCGCTGAGTACAATTGGAATTCTATATTTGCTCACACAACATTCGTAACACTTCAGAAGCCATTTAGAAGCTACAAGTGCCTTGTATGAAGGTGGTGTGTAGATGGTATATTCTTTCTGCCCACTCATACCACCTGATCCAGGTGAACATCCATTATTGAAGGTGAAATCGATATTATTGCCCTGCTTCCATACTGTTTTATCTGTACAACAGTCTCATGTAACAGAAAGGTAAACTGAGTGAATAAAATCTATTCTCGTTCCGTACCACCGCTCTGCAGAAACAGCTGTGCCTTGCTATAATGCTGCTTACTATCTAAAACATGACTTAGATTGACAGGAACATTCCAGAGAGGAAAAGAAGCCTGAACACCAAGCCCACAGGCCTCAGGATGTTTGAAGACTCAAAACAGTTTCCAGTAGCAGAAACATTTCAAAGTAGTAAATAGTTAACCAAGCTAAAAATGCTCACTGCAGCAAACATGTAGCATCGGTTAGAGATTTCACAGTAAAAACTGCCAAGGAATATTTCTTTCAACTGAAAGCTCACAGCAAGTCCCAAAGTTCATGTTCATTTTCTCTCCTTCCCCTGATAACGTCAACACTCTCCGAACATGGACAGCATAGCTTGGCCTCATCCAGGTCTGGATACCAAGCGCCACCAGGCTATCCTATCACATGGTCGGTCATGTTGAAGTCCAATCCAGTCTTAAATCTGATACCTACATATAGACACTTAGCGCACAAAATAAATATTAGCGTATAGTAAGAGCCCAATCAGACAATGCCATACAACAAGCACTATATTTTGTCAAAGAGACTCCCTACAAGGTGGAAACAGGTCATGCAGCTCAGAGTCCACATCAACCCTCCGAACAGTATGCCATCCCCAGGTCCAACTGCCTCCCCACCCCCACCCTATAGCTGTAACTCTATTTCCCATGGCTAATCCATCTAACCCGCACATCCCTGGACACTACTGGCAATTTAGCACGGCCAAGCCATTCTAACCTGCACAACTCTGAACTGTGGGAGGAAATGGAGCACCTGGAGGAAACCCGTACAGACACCGGGACAATGTGCAAACTCCGCACAGACAGTTGCCTGAGGCTGGAGAGAACCGGGGTCTGTGGGGCTAAGAGGCAAACCACTGAGGCACCACGCCACTACAGTAGAGATCGACTGCAACTAACGCCTCACTCATGATTAGTAAAGCCATAGACTGGGAAGTAAGCGCTGGCATTTTGACTGCAGCAGCTTGTAATTACACCTACAGCCTGCTCAGCTAAAGTGGAGTGAGTTCACAAAAGGTCACCTGCTCTTCACAAAGTGGCACAGTCCACTCTATGGAAAATACATTCAAAAAGCAGCTTGACTTTCATTGTAAAACATAAAAATGGTATAGAGAAAACGTTGTACCAGTGACACCTGAACATTCTCCAACACCTCCTGCCCTGCCCAAAAAAAAAGTGACGAATATCTGACCTACTCTAACAAAGCTACATGGTCACTAGGCTGAGATGAGTGATCAATCAACTAATTTTTTTTACTGAGGCACATAAACTTAACCATTACAATGGGCTCTCCTACCTTAATAGACATTTTGATTTATTAAAAACCCATCTGACAGAACAATTTGAATAAATTATTAATTAGGATGGGGGTCACACGAACAAATACAATGTTAGGATTTGTTGGATCTGACTGCATGGCTCATACTAACAAAGTGTGGAGCTGGAGGAACACAGTAGGCCAGGCGGCATTAGAAGAGCAGGAAACCTGAAGAGTCCTGACCTGAAACGTCAGCTTTCCTTATTCCCCTGATGCTGCCTGGCCTGTTGTACTCCTCCAGCTCCACACTTATCTCTGACTCCAGCATCTGCAGTTCTTGCTATCTCAGGGCTCAAACTAACTTTTGTTTTGCAGTTTTCACTTCAAAGAGGAGTCAGAAACATGTACTCAGACTGTGGTGTATAGGACTGTGGAATAGTGAGGGGTGTGTTGTGGTTACTGTGCCAGCGAGAGAATCATTAACAAAGTAGATTACATGAAACATTGCGGTTCCATGAGGGAGAGGTTTGTTATCAGAGATAAACAGATGATACAACACTAAGCAGCTTTGTCCTGTGGTTTTTCAGTCAACAAGGCATTTACAAACTAGCATACATTCAAAATCACCAGGTTGGTTATCCAGATTTTGACTGCACAGCATACAATTGTGTAATGTAGTTTCTGTCAGTGGGTTAGATCAAGAGGCCACAGCATGATTACTACAATGAGTGGTAAGTAGTCAGTGGCAGTATGCCCTCACTTGGGTTACCATCAGAATTCTAAGAAGTTAACAAGTAGAGTTTATGGATCTTTTCACCGACCAAAGAACAGATAACCTAAACACAAATAAAAAAACTAACAAAAAAGAAAGGGGGGGGGGAGGAGAAGAGAGAGAGAGCGGGGGAGAAGAAGAGAGAGCGGGGGAGAAGAAGAGAAGAGAGAGGGGGGGGGGGAGGAGAGAAGAGAGAGGGGGGGGGGGAGAGAGGGGGGGGAAGAGAGAGAGAGAGAGAGGGAGAGGGAGAGGGAGAGGGAGAGGGAGAGGGAGAGGGAGAGGGAGAGGGAGAGGGAGAGGGAGAGGGAGAGGGAGAGGGAGAGGGAGAGGGAGAGGGAGAGGGAGAGGGAGAGGGAGAGGGAGAGGGAGAGGGAGAGGGAGAGAGAGAGAGAGAGAGAGAGAGAGAGAGAGAGAGAGAGAGAGTGGGGGGGGGGTTGAGAGAGAGAGAGTGGGGGGGGGGAGAGAGAGAGAGAGAGAGAGAGAGAGAGAGAGAGAGAGAGAGAGAGAGAGAGAGAGAGAGAGAGAGAGAGGGAGAGAGAGAGAGAGAGGCGCAGGTGACAGCACATTTCATCTCATTATATCTGGATTTTCAGCCTAGGGTTACAATCAGGAGTAACATTCGATTCCTTCATCTTATTTGCACTTTTTGACTTTTGTGGACGCGATGCTTCAAATCAGAAAGGGCAGTAAAAATTTCCAGCCAGGGGTAATACCTGACTCCATTCAACAAACACAACAGACTATCACACATTTGATAGAGAGAAAGGAGCTTACAAGTCAATTACGAAATGAAACAGAACAACCTGATGAAAACTTTCAAGTTTAAAAGACTGGGATTGTTTTCACTGGAAAGACAGGGACTGATAGGAGACCTGAAAAAGAGGTCTACAAAATTATGACAGGCATAGACGGGGTGAATAGTCAGAGGCTTTTTCCCAGGGTTGAAGTTTTCAATTACAAGGAGGCACAGGTTCAAGGTGAGAGGGCAAAAATTTAAGGGAGATGTGAGACGAAAAGTTGTCATGCAGAGAGTGGTAAGAGCCTGGAAGGCGCTGGCGGAAGTGGGCATGTTGGCAACATTTAAAAGGTATCTAGATGGTTACATGAATAGGTAGGGAATACAGGGATGTGGACTTAAGGGCAAAAGGTTTTTTTTTGAGTTTTGTCTTGCTCTGATGATCGGCACAGGCTTGAAGGGCTGAAGGGCCTATACCTGTGCCATACTTCTCTTTTGTTCAGACAGAGAGAGTCCAATGCTCCTGACGGTAGTTTCCCTCAGTGTACAATGGGACACTTACTGGTGTTAACATAGTTAAGGGAGGGATGGGGATTAACTGATTAATTAATTGATGAGTGGATTTCAAGGGAGAACAGTGAGGATTCTTATGGTATCCTGCTGGTGTCCGTACCTCTGGGCCAGGGAAAGTGGAATCAGGTCACATCTACTCCTGAGGGGTGTTGCAACATTTCTGAACAGTTTGATTAAAATCAGCTAGTCATATTGTAGTCATCTGCAGGCCTGGCTTCAAGTCCCACCTGCTCCAGAAGTGTACAATAATATCTCTGCACTAGTTGATTAGAAAATATCCAAGAACAAGTATGGCAGAGTGGTCATGTCCTCACCTCTGGGCCACAAGGTTCAGAGTCAAGTTTCACCTGTTCAGAAACATCAAGCATCTGTGTACATGGTTGATTAAAAATATTTGAGAGTACTAAAGAACTGGTGATAAAGTGCATCCACAAAGAAAGCTGTCTTGGCTTCTATTAAGCATCATTTTATTAGAGATTTTTGGTTGCAGTGAATCAAAGAATATGGCAAGTAGGTAGGAAAGTGGAGTCAAGGCAGAGGATTAGTCATAATTGTACTGAACGTTTGAGCAGACTGAAGGAGCTTTATGGTCTACTGCTGCTCCTGTTCTTTATCCTCTGAAAAGCATTAGTTTAAAAAAATGTTAATAGTACTAACTGAGAAAATGACTGACAAACAAAAAGGAGGACAAGTAATATAAACTGCTGGAGAAACTCATGCAAGTCTGAGAAGGGAGCAGCATCTCTGCAGAGAGAAACAGTTGACACTGAAGTGCCAACATAATTTCTTTGGATACGGGGATATTTTTAACAGATTTTGAGTTGAGAGGGGCAAATGAGAGAAAAGTATCAATGATGAACTTGCCTGCTGAAGTTGCACTGTCAGGAGTTCTCCTTCTGGTTGGACTGCAATTAACACTGTCCTGATGTTTCTGTGATGCCTGCTTCTCTTGTAACAGTTGCAAACCTGTAGGTTAGATTGAAGAGATACAATGAGAATAATGCACGACTATTAACTATTCCAACACTGGACATCACCCTTCCAAACAGTTATTCCCGTCATTCAGACTGCCAATGCTATTTAAACTTCTGTACGAGCACAGTGGCACACATCTATGTAAAACACAGGCTTTCAGCATAGACATAAAGCTAAAGCCTGCTAAGGGTTAAACAATCGTTCCTTTCATAATGCTGTAATTCACTGATCTGTTTATCCAGACACTGGACCAGCTACAGCAACAATCCAACAGGTCATGTGCGGCGAGCTTTCTCACTACTGCACAGGCTGGCACAAGCCTGCCTGCACAGACAGCACAGTAGTTTTCAATTTAAGTAGTGGATACAAAGCTTTGAGAAAGCAGTATTGCCAGAAAATACACTCATCTGCTGAGATTTCAAAAAAAAATGCACAAATCCTAACAGAAAACTTAAAAATCGCCTAATCATTATAAAATGAAATATAAAATCGAGCCATATCTTTGCCTGTAATTATTACACACAACGTCCACCAAGGTAAAAATAGTAAAATTACATATAAAGCTTGGATTTCTGATTGCAGAAATTTCTGATTTCTGAACATGCAGTTGAACACTTTTTCAGTTGATCAATTGGATAAAAACAATTTTGTTCTAAACCTCCATCAACAGCTTGCCTTGGCGGGGGTAGTTTGTGAATACTTCCGTTTTTCTTTGCAATCAAAACTTGATTACAGTTTCAGATGTAAACAAAACCTCGCTGCAGCAAGGTACCACAATATTTGGAACTTTGAAAAGCAGCAGCAGCTGTGAAATATTCAGGCAGTGGAAACAAACCATTATAGCGTTGTTCTGGCTTCACAATTTACATTGCACCTTTGCAGTGCCTCAGGTAACAGGTTGAAGCATGTTACAGAAGTGCTAGTCCATTCATTTGACATAATCAGTCACTCCTATCTTTCAGTTCTTGGAAAGAGTGGAACCAAGCAGAATGAGAATTGATGCTCGGTGTAAACTTTTACAAATTGCTCTGAAAAATAAGGTACAGGTTTTCCAGCATTTCAAGAACAAAAAAGGTCACTGCACTGATTTGGAATGGTAATCCTGCCCCCATTCCTCCTCTTCCTCATGATCCCCAAAACCAGCAAGAAGGGAGACTATTTAGGAATGTGCAATCCTATATTTTTGCTAAACTCGGACAACTCATTCAAGGCTGGGGATTGACCCTTGGCCCAATTGGTTTGTGGGGTTAGCAGTAGGCTGGCTGGTGGCCTTCCTCACCAGGTCAACGTGGAACAAAGATGCTTTATGTTTAAAGAGGACGGGAATGGGGAAAAAGTAGTCATGTTAATTTCCCCTGATGATAATGCCAGTGCTGCTTTTGATCTGCCATGAGATTGCCACCAGAAAAGCCACCAGAATTTGCACATTCCATGGGTGGATATCCAGTCTTTGGTTGGTATCGCTCCAGAGCAGCAAAGCAGAGGCCAGAAACTGAAACATTAAAATAAAGCAGTCAACCTTAACTATTCGAAACAGACAGCTATCAAATTCTAAACAAACGAGACAAAGTTTGTAGTTAGTATTTAGCATTGTGTCTTTGGATCAAGAGGCAACACAACTGCTACACATGACCAACATCATTGAAAACTTAAGATGCGTTATTTTCTGGTCCCAAAGTTTCCAATGTCAGTTAAACCACAGACACACTTGGCTTTAATTGAGTCACACACTGGCTGAAAGAAATACGTTTCATCTGACTCACATCAATCAATAAAAAGGTTATGTATAACTTCCTTGTAGCAGCAACTTGGGCTTCAGACAAACTGACCAAAATTACTCAACCAGATTGGAAATGCTATGCAGGCTCCCAGCATGAACCTTGAATATTTGATATCTACTAAACTGCCCTCTCCTAAATTAACTCATCATTGCTCATGTTGTCAAAAATATTTTTGCACATACAAAGTGGGGACAGGGAGGAATGTGAGAAGTGACAAACATGGCCAAAAGGGGATACGACTCTGTCAATGAAGTTGCAAGCAATTTCAGGGATTCTCTCCTGGGTCGTTCTGCTCCCCAAGTGATCTGAATAAATTATACTGGGATAATTTTTAACAGTTGGTTTAAAAACAGCCTTCCTCTCACAATGCAGCACCAATCTAATAAGTTAAGCTGGCACCATTTATATAAGTTTTCTGATGAGCTCCTGTGAACCAGTAATATCGCAGCTAAAAAAAGAAAGTACACATACTAGTAAATGGTCAAAGAAATAACACGGCATCAATGACATGAACCTCAGGATGCAACTTTTATGGAAGATTCAATAACCAAAACACCCAATCTAAAATCTGAACAAAAATATCACCCGTTCCCATGATATGAGTTAAAATTCAACTCTGATCAGAAACACAAAGCTAGAGCTTTAAACGCTGAATGAAGAGAAACAACACTGAAGTAGGTGACATTATGCTTTGGATTCGAAAGAAATTTCTTCAGCTGAATACAGCTATAATTTCTCTTCCCTGGTAGCATGCCCCCTCCCTAGCCAGACAATTTAACTGAACAAACCTGGTCTTGAGTTTCAGGACTGGGTCATAGTCTCTTTTTTTCCTCTGCTTCCAATTTGCTTCGTCTCCACACATACTTCGATTTCCCAAAACAAAAAAAAACAGAGAAGGGCATCTCCGACACTGCACCAAGTGATCACTTGCTCAGCACCTACAGTGGCCTATTTCAGCACCAAGCGTTCTAAAGCACAAAATTAAAATCTTTGTTCACATCGTCAACTTCCTTCTCTGCCTTGTATTTCTAATTTTATAAACTGCCTTAACCATATATCCCCTCCTGAATCCTTCAAGCAGCATTCCAACTCTTCCTGTTCCCTCTTCCCAGACAGAACTGAGTGCCACAGAAGGAGGCTATCTTTATTGTTAGAGGATTTAGTGATTCTAGGCTGTTGATACCATACATTTATAAGAATAGTCTGAAGTTGTATTTTAATATTGATATATCTGTTGATTTGACACAACATCTGTCGACATGTCTCCAGGATCAAACAGAAGGAAGAAGTGATGCAACATATTCAGAACAAACAGTGAACACAGATTGGTTCCAAATAAGTAATAATTTAACAAAAATATATTCCATGTGTAAGAAAGTAAGAATTTTACTATAAACATTTACTACTTTCGCAGAACGTACAAAAGAGACAGTGGGCATATTCAGGGTACAAAGTCATGATCACATACTTCCAGTTTGCATTGTCATGTGGTCTACGTGAACGACCTGGTTTGTTCAGGTGGTTGCTGAATCCAATCCTGGGCTTTGGGAGGGTTACAAATGAACTCCTTCAAGGAAGGAGTTAACTAATTGTTTTAGATAACAAGATGTAGAGCTGGACTAACACAGCAGGCCAAGCAGCATCAGAGGAGCAGGAAAGTTGACGTTTCGGGTTGAGACCCTTCTTCAGAAATGGAGGAGGGGGGGGGGAGAAAGAGAATTCTGAAATAAATAGGGAGAGAGAGGAGGAGGCTGATAGAAGATGGATAGAGGAGAAGATTGGTGGAGAGGAGACAGACAGGTCAAAAAAGGTGGGGTTGGAGCCAGTAGAGGTGAGTGTAAGTGGGGAGTTAGGGAGGGGACAGGTCATTCCATGCAGGACAGACAGGTCAAGGAGGTGGGGTGTGGCTAATGGGTAGGAGATGGGGGTGGGGCTTGAGGTGGGAGGACATAGGTGGGATGAAGGACAGATTAGGGAAGTGGGGGTGAGCTGGGCTGGTTTTGGGACGTGGTCAGGGATGGGGAGATTTTGAAGCTTGTGAAGTCCACATTGATACCCTTGGGCGACAGTGTTCCCAAGCAGAATGAGAGATGCTGTTCCTGCAGCCTTCGGGTGGCATTGTTGTGGCAATGCAGGAGGGCCCAGGATGGACATGTCGTCCATGGAGAGGGAGTTGAAATGGTTTGCGACTGGGAGGTGCAGTTGTTTGTTACGAACCGAACGTAGGTGTTCCGCAAAGCTGTCCCCAAGCCTCCGCTTGGCTTCCTCGACGTACAGGAGGCCACGTCGGGAACAGCGGATACAGTATACCACATTAGCAGATGTGCAGGTGAACATTTGGGATACTGGGGCCTGGGATGGGGGTGAGGGAAGGTGTAGGGGCAGGTGTAGCACCTGCTGCGGTTGCAGGGAAAAGTGTCAGGGTGGTCGGACTGGTAGGGTTCACGGAGCGGACAAGGGAGTCATGAAGAGAGTGGTCCCTCCGGAAAACAGATAAGGGTGGGGAGGGAAAAAAGAATGTCCTTGGTAGTGGAGTCAGATTGCAGATGGCGGAAGTGTTGGAGGATGATGCGTTAGATCTGGAGGTTGGTGGGGTGGTACGCGAGGACGACGGGGACTTCGTTTTGATTGTTATCGTGGGTTGTGGGTGCAAGGGGATGAGTTGCGGGTAACGTGAGAGACACGGTAGAGGGTGTTTTTGACCACTGTGGAGGGGAAGTTGCGGTCCTTGATACACGCAGACATCTGGGATGTCCGCGAACAGAATGCCTCATCTCGGGAACAGATGCAGCAGAGCCGAAGGAACTGGGAATAGGGGATGGCTTTTTTACAGGAAGGTGGGTGAGAGGAGGTATATTCTAGATAGATGTGTCCCATAGCTTGAAATGGATATCGGTTTCCAGGTGGATGCCAGAGAAGGAGGCAGAAAGGTGCAGGAAGGTTAGGGTGGTATCAGAGATAGTCCAGATGAACTTAAGGTTGGGGTGCAAGGTGTTAATGAAGTGAATGAACTGTTCAAGCTCCTTGTGGGAGCATGAGACAGTGACGATACAGTCAATGTAACACAGGAAGAGGTGGGGGATAGGGCCAGTGTAGCTTTGGAAGAGGGATTGTTCCACATATCCTACAAAGAGGCAGGCATAGCTTGGGCCCACGCGGGTACCCATAATCACCCCCTTTGTACGAAGTGGGAGGTTGTTAAGTTGTGGACTTCACAAGCTTCAAAATCTACCCACCCCCAACCGCATCCCAAAACCAGCCCAGCTTGTCCCCCACCTCCCTAACCTGTCCTTCACCCCACCTATCTCCTCCTCCCACCTCAAGCCCCACTCCCATCTCCTACCCATTAGCCTCATCCTGCCTCTTGACCTGTCTGTCCTCCCTGGACCGACCTGTCCCCTCCCTAACTCCCCACTCACCTCCACTGGCTCCAACCCTGCCTCTTTGACCTGTCTGTCTCCTCTCCACCTATCTTCTCCTTTATCCATCTTCTATCCACCTCCCCCCTCTCGCCCTATTTATTTCAAAATCCCCTTCACCTCCCCCACTTCTGAAGAAGGGTCTCAACCCAAAACATCAACTTTTCTGCTTCTCTGATGCTGCTTGGCCTGCTGTGTTCATCCAGCTCGACACAGTGCTATCTCAGATTCTCCAGCATCGCAAGTTCCTAACATCTTTGAAACTAATTGTTTTAATCAGTTCTCTCTAAACCCACCTTACCCAGATGCTTCGTCGACCAATATTAGTTTAAGGCTTTATGATTCAAAAAGGGTAAGAAAGCAGGACCAGCAGAAGAATGAAGGAGGAAGATCAGACCTCAATGTGCTTGTCCTCCAAGATCCAGAAGCTCTGTCCCTGCTAGTTAATCCAATCGAAACAATTAGCAACAAATCAAGATCAATTTACTTGGTTTTAATTTTAGTGATAATTCTGGAACCACCATGCAACAGGTTTTCACTGATGAGTTACTACCAAACATATCTGAACTTTAGCACCAGGTTCCCAGAGTAAACAGACTTCCAGTTTCAAATTACTTAATGATAACAGGCAGAGTACAGTAGTAGACAGAGGAAACATGTAGCCACCTCACACTAACCACCAAGTGACAACGAAGACAACCCTCAGTTGTGCCAACTCCTGTCAGAATCAAATGGCATGCTGCTTACTGAAGCAAGTCAATATTAAATATGACATGATTCGGCAGATCAAGCCATCGTGAAAGGCTGTACAACATAGCAGTGTGCTTGGATTGGCCTCCACAAATCAGAACTCATTTAACTAACACTTTTCAGCAGCAGCCGAAAACTGTATAAGATAGTAAAAGAAACAAAACATCTATGACAAAACACCCATTCAACGTTTGTTTAGAGGACGAGAACACTGCTGGCTAAGCCGAGTGTTTATTGTACATTTATGACCGAGCCACAGTGATATGGGTCTAAGCCAGACGAGATAAAGATTGCAGATATCCTTTCCTAAAGGTTATCAGTGAACCTGATGGGTTTTTATGACAACGGTTGAAAGTTAACATATGGGCCAAGGGTATTATTTCTGGACTTTTCTTTCCCAATTGAATTCAAATTTCATCAACAGCACCATCTCTCACACAGAATGCACTGCGCATGGGGACGACCAGCACAATCTTGCAGCTCTCAAGTGTGCGCAAGTGAATATTCGAAAAAGAAATCTTCTAGAAAGTTGAATGACAGAAAAATTGTCTTCAATAAATCCAGGAATTTTCTCCATTACAAATATCCAGAATGGAGAAAATCTTCCAATGTGGTTTGCACGTTGATATTTCTTTACTTGGACCCAACGAGCTTCACACCTTAAAGTAGGAGGAAGCTTTAAAAAGGAACTTAAAATGAAAAATATATTTTACTTTCCAAACTAAACTGTTCCAAAACAATTTGATGGGAATTTCACAGAATAGAAGAAATAGGAAGAGGAAAGTAAGCCAATAAAAGACATGGATAGAAACAGAAAAACAATGCACATTCCACTAGTTGGAGAGCAATCCCAACCGAAGTCTTTGTGCAAGTGAAAGGAACCCCCTCGCTTTTCCTAACCACTCACCACTAAAGTGCGTATTGCCAAACTGACTGCTTTTGTTATTTCTCTTGACCACAATGAGTCAGCTGTGGTTCTGCAAGTTTCTGATAATTTGAACCCACTATTGCCACAAGCTGTCTCAGCATGCAAATAATTACAGGGACAAACTGCCAACGTTTAATGAATAATCATACTTTCAGCATGACTCTTTCCAAGATTAGGATGGGCTACAAGCACAGTTGGAAGTTTGGCTGATATACACAAGGAAAGAATTAGTGTCATTTGTTTGTTTTCTGTAGTCTGTAGCAAGGCCACAACTGTTCCCAACTTCTTTTTCATTCTCCCCCATCTCTCAGACTTTTCCACTGAAGAGATGTGAGTGAAACAGACCAACACTGCTGTGAAAGCAACTGCTCAAATGTGTGATAGCAGCTGGGGTAACCGGCTGTGTTATTTCCTCCCTCTGTTACTGTCGCTTGGCGTGGTCACTCTGTCAGACATTGAGTGCTAATGACAGTCTTCAAAAGTAGAAAATCCTTTACATTGATTAGGTGACTGGCATTAAAGTGAGTCATGCCATTAAAAAGAAATAGAATAGACCCAGAGTTATTTCTTTCTTCTTTATTCTTTAATGCAATGTTAGCTTCACTGGCAAGACCAGCATTTATTGCTCATTCCTTGAATCAGTTGGCTTGTTTGGTAATCTCAGATGGTAGTTCAGTGTTCCAGAATCATGTGTAGACCAGATTAAGTAAGGATGGCATACTTGCTTTCCTAAACGGTACCAGTGAACTACCTGATTTTAAGCCTCCACTGGAGGCCAGATATCAATTTAAAAATTTTTACTAACTGAATTTAAATTCCATTTGGTGTTGCGGTGGAATTTAGAGTCACACAACATGGAAAAAGACCCTTCGGCCCAACTCATCCTAAACAGACCTAGTCCCATTTCTGTGGAAGGGTCACCAGACCCGAAACATTAACTGTTTTTCTTTCCTTCAAAAATGCTGCCAGGCCTGTTGAGCTTTTCCAGCAACTTTGTTTTTGTTTTTGTTCTAGTTCCATTTGCCTACATTTGGCCCTCATCCCTCTAAAACATTTCCTATCCAAACGTCTTTTAAACATTATAATTGTACTCGCCTCTACCACTTCCTCTGGCAGCTCATTCCATAAATGCATCAGCCTCTGAGTAAAAACACTGCTCCTCAGATTCCTTTCCAATATTTTCATTCTCACCTTAAACCTATGTCCTCTAGTTTTGGATCCCCCACCCTGGGGAAAAAAGACCTTGGCTATTCATCTTATCTGTGCCCCTTGTAATAAAGTCTGAACAGGTATTCCCACAGCATTAGCCTATAGTTCTGGATTATTACCACTACACCACTGCATGGACTATTGTTAATACTGGTCACCCTTGGTAAAATACCACCCATTAAACGGAGTAATTCAGTGATTGTTTGCAGAGTTTGCAGTTTCATTTGCAACTTCCTACATACAACAGGCAATACTTATACTGATATACTAATAACATTTGAGTCACAAGTGCCCGGAAATGGTAATCTAAAAATAAGGGGCAACCTAATCACCTCTCCACTATGTTCAACATTATTGTTAAATTCTCTACCAACAATATCCTGCCCATCATCACTGAACAGAACAAAAGCAGAAATTGCTGAAAAAGCTCAGCAGGTCTGGCAGTATCTGTGAAGGAAAAATTTAGAGTTAACATTTTGGGTCCAGTGACCATCCTTCAGAACTGATGATTAGTTGCAACCAAACGTAGCTGGACTTTAGCATCAGGTTCCCAGGGCAAACAGACTTCCGGTTTCCAAAAGCACTTAATGATAACAGGCAGACCACAGCTGCAGAGAACACGTGTAGCCACCTCACACTAGCCACCAACAAAGGACAGCGAAGATGGCCCTCAGTTGTGCCAACTACAGTCAGAATCAAGTGGCATGTTGCTTATTGAAATAAGTCAATGATTAAATATGATATGATTCGACAGGTGAAGTCATCGTGAAAGGCTGTACAATATTACACTTGTGTGCTTGGATTGGCCTGAACAAATCAGAGCTCATTCAAGTGACATTTTTCAGTAGAAGAAAACTGTATCAGATAATCAAAAAGACAAACAACCATTCAATGTTTGTTTATAGGATGAAAACATTGCTGGATATCCACAACAATGGTTGAAAGTTAACATTGGGTCAAGGGTATTATTTCTGGATTTTTCTTTCCCAATTTAATTCAAATTTCACCGACAGCACCATCTCATAGCGTTCTGTGGAAGGGTCACCAGACCCAAAATGTTGACTGATTTTTTTTTTCCTTCACAGAGCTTTTCCAGCAGCTACTGTTTTGTTCCTGATTTACAACATCCACAGTTCTTTGGGTTTTTATTTACCATTGAACAGAGACTTCACAGTACAATACATCTAAAACACTCTAGCTACAACAGCGGGTCAGAGGTAAGCAACTCACCTTGTGACTCCCATCTATAAAAGGCACAAGTCAAGAATGTGAGATAACAGTTCTAACATTTTCTGGGTGAGTGCAGTTCCAACACAAGTAGCTCAATACCATCTGGCCAAATCAATCAATTGGTCCAATCACCCAGTGGTACCAGTGGGTGCCACGTTAGGTACACCGCATATATGTACAAAGACTCCTTTGACAGCATCTCCAAATCTGAAATCTCTACCATTTTTTCCTCAAAGTGCACATGCTCTAAGTGGAAATATATTGTTGTTTCTTTTTCGTCACTTACCACCGAGTGCAGTATCGACTCGAGAGATTTACCAAGGTAGATCAACACCAGAATGGGCATTAAATGCGGGCCTTGTGGTGAAACCTACATCTCATGGAAAAATCCAAGAGTTATGCAAAAGGAGAAAGTGTACTGGGGAAACACTTTCAACCCAGTAAAACTCATCTGCATTCACATGTTTATATATCTCCCATCTGAAAACTTACGTCTTCAACATAGTTGCATCTCCTACTCATGTACGCAGGTCAAGTCGGGAGAGAAGTTCCAGCTTGTCTATCAAAGCAACAACTATGTTCAGGCAGAGCAATTGGAAGCCCTGAAAATCTTTGACTTGACAGTGTGTTTTCCCAGCTTTATTAACAGATAACAAGGATAAATGGGAGGCACAAAGACAAAGCTGCAGGACACACAGCAGGTCCTCCTGAGGAATAGCATGGCGAGGGCATCAGGCTGGAAACCAAGCAGCAACATCTAGGGAAACAATTATACTGAACAATGTCAAATAGTATAAGACGACTGGAAGGGTCTTTGTGACTAGAACCACCTCTGCTTCGACCACAAAAGTCACTGCTGTATTGTTTCAACCACTTTGCAGCAGTGATTTAGCAAGCAACAGCCAGCAAATAAGGTCTACCTGCACTCAAGACATTATGAATAATATTGTTCTACAAAGTTTATCCAGTTCCAGCTGTTCAAAGTCCAGTAACAATATCGATGCTGTTCTCCAAGGTTCTCGTGAGATCCATGGCACCAGTACAGTCAAAAGGATAGTCAAAAGTGTGCATTCAATCAACAGCACATTGCATTATGCCTGTATCACAGGCAACCATTATGATTCAGAGCTGCTGTACACTGAAATTGAGTAAAAGCACGATCATGACATGATTATGAAGTTTTCTAAGGGAAAGGACAGAAGATGGGGCAGCAAGTGCAAAAGAAATCAGAAATAATTTATTACTTGACCCTTTCAGTAAAGGGACTTTTGAGTGTTAAGATGATCAACAATTTACAAACTCTGGCTAATACCAATTATGCATATGGAGGTACCATTTCAGAAGTGCCCTCTTGGAGAAATTATGCAGCCTTATACACAACAAGTGCAATAACGCATCTTCCAAGCTTATCCTTTTGTTAAATTACCAGCTATTACTCAACTGGTTACTGGTCAAAGCCCCAGGGAAATCAAGAGGACCAAAAGCACAAAGGCACTCTCAGAATTTTTTATATTCTTTCACAGGATCTGGCTGTCATTGGCAGGGTCAACATTTGTTGCCCATCTAAAATGCCTTGAACTGAATGGCTTGATGACCCATTTCAGAGGACATTTAAGAGTCAACTACACTACTGTCACATACAGGCCAGATCAGGCAAAGATAACTGACTTCATTCCCTAAAAAGGACATATGAACTAGGTGGGTTTTTACAGTAATTGCTAACAATTCACCATCACCACTGCTGAGACTAGTTTTCAATTTTATTAACTCAATTTTAAATTCCACCAGCTACCAAGATATGATTTGAACTTGCATGCCCAGAGCATTTTAGCAGGCCCCTTTGGTTTCTAGTTCACACATCCAGAAGGGTGGTTTCTGCCTAAAACCTACACATTCATATCACAGAACTGTTTCCTGACATTAAACTAATATTGATGTCCTCTTCACATGGCTATCCTCTGATGCTAGGTTTTGATTCAGTAGGTGGCAGGGAAGCTAAGTGCTACTCCTTTTACCAGTACCTCATCCTCACCAATGTGTCTTTTCAGTGCCAAAGAAACAGACTTCACTGCAACCTTTCTAATGAGTCCCACCTGAATGGGTGACTGCCTTCTTTTCTTCTGTAGGTCAATGGCTCATTTCCTGTTTAGTCAACAGTTAAATATGATAACTATTTCCATAGTAAATGATTAGCCCAACTTTACAGCAGCTAGGCTGCAGGAGATTGTCAATGATGAAAGTTCCAAAACTCTGCAGCTGGAAAAATGAACCCATGAAAAGCAGAATTCAAAAGCTCAGCTTTATTCACTTCCTCACATTATAGCAGATCAGCCATGATCTTATTGAATGGTAGAACATACTCGAGGGACTGAATGAATTACTCCTGCTCATTCGCATATTTGTATGATCCGTGGAAGAAGCTCCACCTAGAAACCACGTTAAAAGAAAGGCCTTGTATGTGACAAATGAGCTGAAATCACTCAACATAACGAATGCACTAAGGAGTACAGTGTGGCAAAGACTCAGTGGGCTGAACAACTTTCTTTTGTACTGTAAGTGATTCCATGATTCTATGTAACATCCTCCCCAACATACCCCCACATCAATGGTCACCTCCAGATAGTTTTCCAGGTCATCTGAAGACATCAATTCCCAGAAAATTCAATGGAGCTGTTCAAGGCTACATCAAAACCTCCAAGGATCCAACATTCATCAGGAAGGAGTGATGCAAAAATGTTTTGCATTGCCTTCTTTTGGAATGAAATCTTGCACACAGATTCACATCAAATAATATCTAATTTTCCTATAACACCCAAACCACCTCACCTTTGAGAAACACATTTGATAGACACCAGCCACTGCATAATATTCATAAAACCTATTGAAAAACCTTTTAAATCACATGACAGTACATTCCTTGACATCAAAATAACCTCCAAATCTACATCTTTCACAACTACTTTAGAAGTATAGTGGCACAGTGAGAATAAGGTTACAGTTTTGTTTGCACGTTCAGGGGACTTCATTAAGTGAAACAAAACTCAAATTACAACCTTCATGTTGTTACGTCTACCAAATAGTCGCTAAGTATATAGGCTGTTTGCTACAGCTTGCACTCAGAAATTAAAAGATTCACACATCACATTAAAGAGCATGAACAGTTGTAAATTCGGAAAGGATTGTTAAATTGAGAAGCTTTTTGGTTTTAGACTTTACTGTCACCTCTGCTTGTACCATCTGATAGTGCTCAGATGAATCTACGCTTTCACCCAATGTTATTTAGTATTTTTCTTCCAAGAAATGCCTACTGAATTAGTCTTTTGGTAATAATCAAGCTCTCAGGCCCCACCCCGTAGAAAGCTGGTCAATCATTACTGCTACATACAGAACATCTACAGGTGTGTGTGTACCAGAAAATCAATAGGATTATAGCTCCAATGAGCTGTAATTAAGACAGTGATGCCTCAAACAAGGTGATGATATAGGCAATGGAAAAATAAGCAAAGAACTGAGCAGGCCTAGTGAACTAACATTGATACAGGCTCTCACTATTGAGTTGAGGTGAGGGATTGAAGCTAATTTTTCTTCAGATGGTTCAGCAACTAATATTTTGCTGGAGTTGTATGTCTAATTTCTACACCATAGACAGGAGACTCGTAACCACCACATCTGTCATCTGTCCACTAATCTATTATCTAAGTCATGAGTTGATTTGTGTTCCCTAGCTCCATGGGTCAGGTAGCTTGCTCCAATGAGGTCTTATTAGCAGGGATATTGCAGACATAAATACAAAGTACAGCAACTGCTCCAGAATCAGCACAACTCAAAACTATTCCTATTTAATGTTAACATGGTACCACAGAACTGTTCTGTTGAACCAACGTACTGCACTGCTTTGAAATAATACCAAACACGAAACAAATACTGCGTCATTTTCAACTACCACTGGGATAGTTTGGGAATATTTTAGGAACACGATCTTACCACAGAGCAAACTCTTACCAGTGATCTCAAATTTAGTCACGTTGATTTAAAGGAATGCATGGGAACATAACAGTTCTTAAAGATAGGGAACATAATAATTAATACATTTAACAAAAGTTTATACAGTTAAAACCCACTGCAGCCTCTGAAAGAATTTCAAGTAATTCTGTAAAATAATTCCTAGTGACTCTGACAGATCATACAAACAATAGTATTCACTGACCATATGATCAAATTTCAAATTCAAATCAATAGGAAATTGCAATTCACTTCCTGATAATGCCTTCCAGTGTTAAGGGAAAATGACAAAGCTGACTAAGACATTGATGTGAAAATCCAGTTATAAAGTGTGTTGGATAAAAGGCTGGATAATACGAAAAATCGAATACAATGTAAGTGACCTAATTCGCAAAAGGATAAGTTATGGGAAAATTGACAATACACTTATTAATACACTTAATAATTTAAATTATACTGAACTGATAACAGGACCACAGGACACAGGACACAGGAACAGAAGGCCACTTGGCGCTGAGTCTGTACCACCATTCAACTGGAGCATGGCTGACATCCACCTCAATCTCCCCTTCTTCCTCCCATATGCTTGCCTACAAAATTTCAGTGGCAGTGAAGTCTTGACAACTTCATTGTGCCAGCACCTAAGAGTGATGATATAAAACACATGTACCAGGAGGCCTCCCCAACCCAAGTCAAAAGGATTATGGCTGATGATGTCCTTGAACTCCATCTGCCTATATTAGCTCCAAGTCCCCCAATTCCCTTTGTCATCAAAAAACTTACCTAGCTTCGTGGAATGCAGAAAATTCCTAACATTCACTACCCTGTAACATAAGAAATTTTTTAAAATCTGAATTTGAACGATTGAACTCTTATTCTAAGATTGTAACAACATTCTAGATTCCTTGACCAGGGAAACTTCATGTACAGAATAAATGTTGATAAGAACCTTTGCATCTGTGACAATTACATCACCTTCCATTCTTCTACATTCCACACAATATTGGCCCAGTCAAATCAATCTTACCTCAGAAAAGGAATACTAGATTTCTGCTACCCCCATCTGAGTAACTGCCATGTCAACAAACTGATTCTATTACTGAGTTTACGACTTCTTAGAACATAGAACATAGAACAGTACAGCACAGAACAGGCCCTTCAGCCCACAATGTTGTGCCGACCATTGATCCTCATGTATGCACCCTCAAATTTCTGTGACCATATACATGTCCAGCAGTCTCTTAAATGACCCCAATGACCTTGCTTCCACAACTGCTGCTGGCAACGCATTCCATGCTCTCACAACTCTCTGCGTAAAGAACCTGCCTCTGACATCCCCTCTATACTTTCCACCAACCAGCTTAAAACTATGACCCCTCGTGCTAGCCATTTCTGCCCTGGGAAATAGTCTCTGGCTATCAACTCTATCTATGCCTCTCATTATCTTGTATACCTCAAATAGGTCCCCTCTCCTCCTCCTTTTCTCCAATGAAAAGAGACCGAGCTCAGTCAACCTCTCTTCATAAGATAAGCCCTCCAGTCCAGGCAGCATCCTGGTAAACCTCCTCTGAACCCTCTCCAAAGCATCCACATCTTTCCTATAATAGGGCGACCAGAACTGGACGCAGTATTCCAAGTCCGGTCTAACCAAAGTTTTATAGAGCTGCAACAAGATCTCACGACTCTTAAACTCAATCCCCCTGTTAATGAAAGCCAAAACACCATATGCTTTCTTAACAACCCTGTCCACTTGGGTGGCCATTTTAAGGGATCTATGTATCTGCACACCAAGATCCCTCTGTTCCTCCACGCTGCCAAGAATCCTATCCTTAATCCTGTACTCAGCTTTCAAATTCGACCTTCCAAAATGCATCACCTCGCATTTATCCTTCTTGCTCTGAACTCCCCAACTAAAGGAAATAGATTTTCCCATATTTACCTTGGAACATTCTAAACACTCAATCACATCACCCTTCAATTTTTTAATTGCAAAGTACTACAAGCCAACCTTACACAAGATGTCCTGAAAATTTAACACATTAATCCTCAAGACCATTCTCACATTTTTTGCTTTATTACCTGATTTCTGACAAAATAAATTATACAAGGTCAGCTGCCATCAGTGTATATTTTTAATGAGAAACATTAATCTAATATTATTTGAATGGATCCTTGTAATTTACAAGATATTTTAATTAATCCTAAACACTTCTTTTATCAAGTACATTTCTAAAAGGAATGGTCATGCATCAATATTGTGCACATGCTCAACACTTCCTTCAGGATAATCTCTTCAACATGAGGCATGCAAGTGAGGGTGATCGCTACATCAGTGCTGACTGAGTACAGAAATGTACTTGTATGCATCACACCATAAAGGCGCCATGTGCCAATGTTAGATTTCCAGAGCAGCACTGCATGCCAATGTCAAAATTACCAGATTTTACTGGGTCCAACATGAAACATGAAGGCAAACGGTCAGGGTATGAATGGCATGCAATTAAGCTCACAAAGAAAATCAGTTCTGAGGGCAGTACAGATGGCATAATACCAAATTCCACCAAAGGCCATTTCTTCTCCCTTAAGACTCCCCCCCCCCCCCCCCCCCGACCGCCGCCGAAGAGCAGCAGGGTGGCTCAGTAGTTAGCACTACTGCCTCACAGTGGAGTATGCACTGTCTGTATGGGTTTCCTCTGGGTGCTGCAATTTCCTCCCATAGTCTAAAGACGTGCAGTTAGGGTAGACTGGTCATGCTAATTTGCCCCCCGTTGCCAGAGATTATGCAGGCTAGGTGGATTAGCCGTGAAATACAGGATTACAGGAATAAGAGGGGTTGGGGAATCTGGATGCGATGAACTTCGGATGGTTGGTGCAGGCTTGATGGGCTGAATGGCCTGCTTCTACACTGTAGGATTCTATGATTCTATAATGCTATGTAGTCCTACCTGGTGGTGTCTGAGAAGTTCTTTCACTGGAAGGTGGCCTGTCCCTCCTTATTAACCTGTTCGGCACGCCATCCTCTGAGACATTAAGTTCAGGACTGTCAGACTGCTTCTTACGCCCCATACCATTAGACAGTTTGCTTGGCTTGTAGCTTCCTATTACACTTGTAAACAGATTCGTATGTTCTTCACTGACGTTTGATTCTGAACTGGGCATGTACCGCTCTGAACATGAACCAACTGACCCATCTGTACAGTCTATTTGGAGAGGAGTCTGCAATCCTACAGATATGGAACCATGCTCTGTTGAGTCCCTGCGGGCCCACTGATCCCCTCTACTTAGTAAGCCTTTTGATGAGCTCATGTGGGAGTATGGCATATGGCACCTGTGCTTGTCTTTGTGTTTATGTCTTTCTGATGTGGCTTCCTTCCCGTATGTATACCGTCGTAACAATGAAGGATTAACTGTTAAACCATCCACAGATGGCGCAGTCTGTTCAGAGGACCGATGCTCTCGGTGCTTGTGTCGATGCTTATGTTTATGTTCATGCATCCAACTGTAAGCCATTTCTGCTGGAATGCTGGCATAAGTGCCCATGGACAGGAGAGAAGTCCGACTGCCAGCTAAGAAAGCCTCTGGTCTCAGAAGTCTGTGTTTCTTTTTGTGGTACTTGTTGGGGTTCAGAAGCAAGTGACCAGTATGCATATATGAGGGAGGTGGCATTGTACTGCTCAGGGAGGGGGGTGGAGGAGGGGGTGGTGGATATAGTGTTGGAGGATACCGAGCATAATAACCTAACCCCAGAGGACCTGCTGAAACTGGGGTTGGAGAGTAAGGCATACCATAAGAAGGAAAGAAACCACCATTTGCAAGAGGAAAACCCAGGCCATGGACAAAAGGGACTTCAGCCATCGCATCTCGCATTTTTGGAGGTCTTCCCCTCTTCTTCTTCAGTTCGGGCTTTCGGACATAGTGCAGAGGGTCAAAGGGAAAAGGTGGATGGGTGTAAAAACTGCCAAAGTTGATTCGGAAGATAGAAGGAAGGATGTCCCTTGGAATATAGTGATGACTTCTATGAGTTATTCTCAATTCACTCCAGCTGGTTATTAGTTCCTCCAGTTCAGCGAGAAAATTGGGATCTTCTTTGCTCCGCAACTGCAAATACTTCTTCTTCCGTTTCCTTTTCTGCCGCTTCATCTTGTCATAGCTAAGATAATCGTGTGTTCTACGTTTGCATTTGTGTTTATGTTTCTCTTTCAGCCCAGTTAAAACAGCTGCACTCTCAGGAGGCATTACAGAGACATGATCAAAGGAATACCTCCGTTTCCTCGGTCCACAGAACTTCTCAGCTCTATCTGATGTGCTGTTGTTGTCTGTGCCAATGCCACTGTCACTTGGAATGGTCTCTTCACTATGTGACTCACTGATGGGTGAAGGGGTGGCCTCCTTCAGTGATGTCAGTTCACATAAATGAGACGGGGAGTTTGGCAGCAACGTTGGAGGTGAAAGCTTCCTGCGTCCTTTGGAAGCTTTCCGCATCGCAAGTGTCTGCACCACATTGCCTTTACTTCCATGCAGGTTTGGCACTGGGGTTGGTTCAATAAACCCAGCATCACTGCTGACAGGACTCTGACTTCCACTCACTCCTGATGACTGGGAATAAGTTGGTGAAGGCAGGACATGAGGAACGTTTGCAACTGCTGACTGCGTGAAGTTTGGCAGTACTTGCCCTAGTGTTGTAGTGGATGTTGGCAATGTCATCTTATTATCAATAGACAATGAGCTACTTAGAAATGGACCATCTAATGAGATTTTGGGTTTTCGACCCCTTTTCTTGCCTATGTAAATAGTTCCTTTTTTACTAACATTAATTTGTTGGCCCAACTTGGAGCCAAATGTGGCAGTGAGAGTTGAGACGGTATTATTGAGTTTCGATTGCACTTTCCCTTTATTGTTAGATCCATTTGCACTCAAAAGGATCTGGTTCAGGAGCTTTTTCCTTTTCAATGTTTTCATTTTGTTGATCTTTTTGATAAATTTCTTGTCTAAAAGTGTTTTCATCAATTGCCTCTTCCCTTTCTTGGTAGATTTGGAATCTGTTTCACTCCGCAGTTCAACGCCATCACCAGAGGTCATTTTCTGCACGTGCTCTACTGGCTTATTCTTAACCTCACTTGTGTCAAGCCCTCTGTGTTGTGCAACCTCTGATTCAGTCTCCAAACTATCTGGGACAGTTAATGGTGTAGAAAGCAGTGCAGTTGGCACTACAGCTTTGGCGGTGGACATGAGCTGCTTTTTAGGCCTTCCCCGCCTCCGTTTTCCTGGAAGAGAGTCCTCAAAATTTGGACTGGATACAATTTCAGTTTCTGGTTGAAGGATAGGAGGTTCTTTCTCCCTAATAAATTCCTTCGGCTTTGACATCACAGAAAATACTTTGGAAGCAGGAATCTTTAAAGTCCTATGTGGAGGCTCTTCAAGTTGTGGCATAGGGTCAGGTTTGGCTCTGCTTCTTTTTGATTTATGAACATTTAAATTACCACTTAATGACAGGGAGTCTTGAGAACCATTTTTAGAGACTCTCTCATCATGATGAGCTTGCAGCGATATAAAATGTCTCCCACTCTCAGTTTTCTGGGGTAATGGTGGTGAAATGCAAGCCTTTGTTAACTTTGGCAGTCGGGGCTTAGCGATTTTCGTTTCAGTTAAAACTGGTGAAAATCCTGTGTTTCTGATCATTTGAGCCTCGTCACTATGCATTTTTTGTTCTGTTCGAAATGGTGCAGTTTTCAACAGCCCGGATGAGACTATGGATGAAGGCAAACATTCACCAAAAGGAGCAACACTATTGCTGCTACTTGTAACCACTTTCATTCTCGGTCTCTTGCCTTTCCTTTTGTTTACAGGTTTAAGCTGGAGAGTGGAATTAGAGACTGGACAGTTTTGGTACGTCCTTTGCAGCTGTTGGTGTGCCACTCTCAGCGTGCTTGGCTTGAAGGAGGATTTGTTATTCAGGATGCTTTTGAAGCTAGCCACATTACTCCCAGCAGAATCTGAACAGTCAGTTTTAGGCACTGGCAAAGATCCCAATTCACCACTTCCCCCAGTTAGTTGAGTCAAAGTCTTCATGCTATCCAAACGTGGAGGCTGCAAACCATTTTCACTTGCGCACTCAACTGTAACAGACTCTGCACTGAAACTGTGAGCGTGGACCTTGAAACCAAAGTTGGGGGGAAGGCTGCTCGGCACTGGCTGACTTTCGGTTGTTGGTTTGCTGTCCAAATCCGAAATGACCAAGACTGGGTCAGTTTCTAACTGAGAAGGAAACACAGTACTCCTGTTTAATGAAGCTGCTGGTCCTGCTGGTGAAAGTGCAGAGGGGGTTCCTTCCACCCCTGCACAACTAGTGGACCTCCGCCCATAGGTTTCCGTGCTAGCTGCAGTTCTATGGTCTGTTGAAGTGCAATTTATTGCAGGTTGTTTATCTAGTTTCGGAATCATGTGCTCTGCCTTTTCTGAGTGTAGCGGCCTATCATGCCGGGGTGAGATTCCTTCACTACACAATGCTGCATCGTGCCCTGGCGAGTCTTGCCTTACCAATGCTTTCTCTAGAGTGGAGTCCTTATTTATTTGCATTAAAACAGTCTTGCCACAAGTTTTACTGTGGACAATGTCCTTTGTACACTGTGGAGCCTCCTGCTCAGTTAAATTCACACCCTTGTAATCTACATAGTTTGGAGTGCTCAAGTGCTCCTTAACTGAGCTGGCAGCAAGGCTAGCTTTCAGCTGACCCAAATCTCTGTTCATCACCATTCCAGTGCCAGCTCCTTGCTTCCTAAACTTAGTTCTGGAAGACTTTGATGCAGGACAGGTACTTTTCAGCATTGCTGATTTCTCAACCAAAGATGCTTCGCCATTCATTCGTCCTTGTTCTTTTGTGTCAGCATTTCGCATGTTTCCCATGCTACATACAGCAGCTTTACTACATTCAGAGTGTTCCAAACTCAAAGGAAGGGGGTTTCTCATATCACCACCCGTTTGTGGATAGCGACTTTCCTCCACAGAAGGTTCAACCGTCTTCATTTCCTCACTTTTCTTGTGCAACTTCAGGGAACCCTGTGTACATTGTAGAAAGAAAAGAAATGGTCACATGAGGTTCTTCACCTGATTCAAGCACAGTAAACCCATTTCTGTAAATTGATAAAAATATATTCAGAAATTACAGGTTATTCAGTATTCCCAACTAATACTGCTCATTTTGAAAGATAAAAGCTAATTTTGAAGCTACGCCAGTAAAATTCCTGAAAAAGAAATGATCAAAAAGAGTTAACACTCAGTGCTGTCTGTAAGATGGATGAGAAAAGGACAACAGCTGAGACGTAACAGGCTGGAGGTGGAACCCAAGTAATGCTATATATTTGAAGATTTAAATGATCTTTTCAAAAGCAAAAGGACCTTAACATTAGAAATGCTGTAAAGGCAATTACTGTTGACAATACTGGTTGGAGATATTAAATGAAACTTTCAAATCTGAATCTTGATTACTGGACTTTGAGATGAATTTGATTTCATCCTAACTTGGGTTTTGGATTTATTTTTTGCCATTTTGTACAAAAACAGAAAAAGCAAATAGTGAACAGTGAAGCCAGCATGGGGAAAAAAAAAGAATTTGTTGGAGGTGTCAGTGTTGGGCTGTGGTAGGCAAAGTCAGAAGTCATTTGACAACAGGTTGTAGTCCAACAGGTTTACGTGAAATCACAAGCTTTGAGTGCTGCTTCCTCTTAAGGTAAAGATTAATTTGAGAAGATCAAAGCTACAGTCTTTGCCCCTCAGAGATGTACCATTCCTCCCAGGTGAATAACTCGGATTGATCCAGACAGTTCACAACCTCCAGCATCCTTTTGACATTGAGCTGAGCATGTGACCTTACACTCTCTCCAAAGACTGCCTCAACACAACTACTGCTAATTCATTTCTGTGTCACTACTAAATTTAATCCAACGTTCTCCTGGTTGATATTCCTTTTCAAGACCAGTAAACATCACCTCACCCTGACCTGTGTTACCTGTTTCATATCCCACATCAACTCCCACTCATCTGGTCTGCGTTAGCTCCCTCTCTATTTCTCAGTGCTTTCAATTCCGCCCTCTCACACAAATGCATTAATGGCCTTATCTCTTACCATCTCTGTAACCTTCGTGGTGTACAATTAAATTTCAAATTTTGCAGTCTTGTGAATCCAATTTCATTTTCTCTGTACTTCATTATGAGGTGAAGAATATACATGTGCTTTATCCAGGCTGCTCAACAAAAGAATAGTTCTGTGCCACAGCACAATATACATGATATTCCACACAGGGCCAAAATATTGAATATAAAAAAAGTAGAAACATTTTCTGAACGAGACTGTCATATTGCAAGAATAGCTTAAAGCCCACGACGTTGGCAGGAGCTGGCTGATAAAAAAAATAGACAGATGTCTGCGACAGCTATGTCTTCAAGTCACACAACTGAAATGATCTTTGTACACCAGGGGGCATTTCACATACTCAGTATTGTTATGTTCGGCTATCAGTTTTCCTTGTCATAGCTTTGATTCCAAACCCGAGTGGTAGTACAAAGCTAAAATGCTTGCTTCACAACTTTGTGGTTGTGAGATCTTGGGCTATCCTAGCCAATTCAGAAGAGAAAGGTTTTCTAAGCTGGAGATCCATGACTGAATAGTACATGTTTTTAAAGGATTTGCCGAGTAATTGATAGCATAGATTAGAGAATCAATGAGTTCCATGCAGAATCATCTGTCTAGTAATTATGATCACAGAATTTCATTTTAGCCCAAAGGTTACCATGCAGACATAAAAATCTCTCTCTGCTTGTATACAAGAGAAAACAGAACAGTCCTGGAGCTAAGCACCTTCCCAGACAGAGTAACAGGGGGGAAAAATGTCACCTCATACTTTATTCACATTCAAATCATTCCGCATTTCCTCTACACTTACAACTTGTATGTTCCTCCACCTATATCCTCTAATATAGCCCCTTACTCCCTTTACCCTTCTTCCATATTAAGCAAACTAGGAGAAGCAGACCACGCAACCTCCCAAGCATGTTTCCCCATTCCAAAAGATCGTGGCTGATTTGACTTTCACGTTCCGACCAACTCCACTAACCTTGTGCCCCGAGCTTATCAAGAATCAATATAGTTCGACCTTCAAAATTTTCCAAGTCTCAACTTCCAGGACCTTTTGAGGAGGAGAGTTCCAAAGACTTGTGATACTCAGGGGAAATTTCTGCTTAAATGAGTAACCTCTTATTTTTATAACAGTGGACTCCCTCGGTCTAGACTGCTGTATCTTCAGCTACATGAGTCTTAAGTTCATCTGTCTCTATCTGTCCACCTCTTTTAAGGCCGTCCATAAGGCGCACCGTTCAACCCAAGCTTTATCTCATCCTTCCGAATATCCATTTTTTGGCTGGATGTCATTTCTTGGCTGTGTTTCTGTTTACCATTCTACATTAATGGAAGTCAATGTCTTGCTAATTACCATCAAAACTCTTAGTATTTGCGATGACAACTTTTGTAATTCTACGCCCCCCACCCACCCTTTCCAGGTGCTCAAAAACTTGCGGTGTAATTTCAGAATTCCCAATTTTACCCAATAATGAATCGATTTCATTGGTCAGCCTAAAAGCTTAATCTTCAAAATACCAAAGCTATGAATAAAAAGTTCCTACTTTGGACAGTATCCAAAAAGTTTTATTTTAAAAGTACCGGAAGGGTGAAACTCAAGACAGGGTCAGTGGGATCAAAGTTTTAAATTTTACTGCTTCAAGTGATGTTGGGGGATACTGGGTGAGGTGGTGGTGAACAGTGGAGTGGTTCGAGAGACAGACGAAGAGGTTTCTTTCGAGCTTCAACACGAGCAGTCAAGCTTTCCAGGGCTCACTTCATTGCTACAGCTGATTAGGTGCTTACATCCTGAATGGCAGGCCAGATACACATTCCAGAAACCATAAACTGGTCACATATGATAATGTAACAACAGTAAGCCCCATAAAACACAGACAGTACCAAAAGATCTTTTATGCCCTCGGGCCCATTTCCTCCATCTCTCAACTTGCCGAGAGCCTATCTCTCTCATTTGCTTCAATTCCATCTACACAATGTTCCCTTTCTAATTTTTGACTCCCTCTTATCAACTGGCAAGAACTTGTTGAAAGGGGGAGGATAGAGTGCTCAATTGTGTCAAACAAAATGCAACTATCAAAGATTACATTGAGATTGGTGATTTTGAACAAGACTGCAAGTGTTTTAAAACATTTTTGAAGACTAAACATGATTGTTCTTGAACAAAGCAACAGGAAAGCAAAATAAAAAACAAGAAGTAATTTCAAAAGAACCAGGAATAATATAAAGCAAAATACTGTAGAATCAAACAAAAAAACAAAGTGCTGGAGAAACTCGGGTTTGGCAACATCTGAGGGGAGAAAAACAGTTAATGTTTGAGTACAACATAATAATCCTTCAGAAATTTTCAACAGGCATCTGACATGTGAAATAAGAGATCTGAGAGCAAATTTAAAGCCAAGAGATTAAATAAACAAAAGGCAGTGTGGGTCCAAAGCTGTTTAAGTGACCAAAAGCAGAGAACAGCAGTCAACTGTTTTTCTGCCTGGTAGAACATATATAGTAGCGATTCCCATGAGTTGAGATTAGGGCCACTACTGCACCAGAATAAGTAATGTGATTTGGACTTCAAAATACAGGACTTCATTTCATTGTTTTTAAAGATAGCAATGGGAGGACAGTAACAGGAGGGCTAAGCTGCTGAAATGAAGAGAGATCAGATGAAATTTATTGTGGAGGAGTGTACAGCCATATTTCAATAGGGTGAAGGAAGACACAACATAAAATGAACGAGAATGTTTTCAAAGGTAGTGCAGGAATAAAGTAACTTTTTTGTGGAGTTGTGGGTGGCAGCATAAGTTGAGAAAGTGTTTGCTTTACAATGTCTCTTGGGGTTTGTTAATAGAGGAATATGGAGCACCAAAGTTAGTTATTTTGGCCCTTTTATAAATCCTTTCTTCAGTACAGGGCACAAGATGTTGAAGAATATCAGAGGGTAAAGGAGGAGGTTAGAGTTTTGAATGATCTTTGGAAAGACTGCATTCCTGAGGAAAGTCATAAGAGTCACAGAGGTTCAACACCATCATTTTGATAGGAAGGGAAAAATGGCCTGCACAAAAACAGCTACTTACCTGGTAGCAAAGACTTTGTCAAGGGTAGCACAGTAAGGCAACTGAAGGAGTTGGGAGTAGGTCGAATTTTTTTAGGATTCAGTAGAACAGAGGAGCCATGATAGATGTTCCAAGATGCTAAGAGGGACGTGGCATTTTGATAACGGTGAGAACTTTAAAAAAGTGTTTACTTTACATAGGTGAACATTCGTTTAAAAGCTCCAAACAGGATGCCAGAATAGCCCTCTGGTGGACAGCGGTAGTATCCCTATCACGGGACTGAGTGTCCGGGTTCAATTCCACCCGCTCCAGAGGTGTGTAATAATATCTCTGAACAGGAGATACAAAACATGAGGGTGTTGGAAATGAGAAAGGTGGAGGCAAAGAGAGTTAGAGAATATTCTTGGTCATGGAGTATGGGATTCATACTCACTTTCTTCTCAGGGTGACCCTAGGTCGCAGGAACACTTAAGGTGTGAGACACAGTCTTGTTCTAGATCAACATTGTCTAAAAACTTTTTTTTACAACATCGAGGCTTGAAAATTGTTGCCACTCCTCAATGAGAACAGAGACTGAGAACATAACTGTTGCAACTTTGCTAGAATTCCATGATATGCTATTACCACTATATTGTGGCTCAGGAGCCCAAAATTTCAGCTCATCTCCCTACATGAGTCACGACCCTTGCTTTGGGAAGCCCTGGTCCAGATAAACGAACAGATTAGAATTGAGCCGGGAAAAAAATTCCTAATAACAGTAACTCTTTCTCTCTACCAAAACATGCGTGAAGTCAGAACACAGTCTATTCAGCATCTTTACAGGTGTATGGTGGTACAATTGAACATGCCCGTCTTGTGAATTCACAGCTGAGTAATCACAAATTGTCTAAATCACACAGAATGATGAGTAAGTAGTTCTTCCATTCAGAGTAATTACTTCAGTTTAAATCAGACTCAGGAAGCAAAGATTCATATCAGGTTGGCAGAGAAACCTAATACAATCTGAGGAGCTCAAACAAAGTTTGCAGAACCACAGGACAGAGGATCAGCGATTCAAAAATGTAAATTTGCCAGGCACACTTTAAACTATTGGTACACCAACTGAATATATATTCCAGTGACCACAGGCAAATGGCTTGTTTTAGAAGAACGTTTTAGGCAACTTCTTTATGTGGAAATTGGAGTAAATTCAAGCTAACCTTGAAATCCATTAACTGGTTCACAGTGGAGGATACACAGTCACTGGCCTACCGCGAGTCTAGTGTCTGTATTCATTTCAATTCACGATTATGTACACAATTTCATACTGGTAAGCTCAAATTGTATCCAAGCAGCCATTGGATTAAATCCAGCGAGGTCATCTTTAGCATGAATCAATCACTGTAATATAAATATGTCATTACTAGAAGTGAGGAAGTGTAATTTTCCTAAATTTATGCAAAGCAGATTGTTCCACAAAACAAATTTAAAAATGATTCAATGTCACAAAACAGAACAATATTAAAATCCTGATATCTGTAGTTTTAGGGTCATGTCTTATGGTCAAACTGCCGTCTCTTGAGTAGTGTCGCACAGCCATCTAATCATTGTACTTCACAGAAAAAAACACCATTAATGCTGCTCTGCATTAAGTGGTCCTATAACTGGTCTTGTGATGGAACAGTAACCCTCTGTCTATCATGACTGACCCATACAGGGTATGAAAACCACAAACCTGAGCTGGGTTCACTTTCAACTCAGACAACTGCTCCATAATGACCCTCAGATGAGGGTTAAAACATTCTGTTTGTTAACCTATGATATTCTATATGATACTGGGATAAAGAACAACTAGACACAACTGACATTCCTCAAATTGTTAAATAACCTGACAGCATTCTCATGGATGTAATGGCTGTAAGGCCATTCAGCTGAGGTTGCTGGATTTGAGCCTGCAGTCTATGGAGCAGTATTGTTCCACCAGTCAGCATCCAAAGAACAAACAGGCTGAATGAAATCAAATTCTGCTGCAGCACAGTACTCCAAATTTTCCACTGCCACTCACCTAGGAGCCAATGTCAAGACATGTTGCTAACTCAATTGAGGATGACCTCTCATTTGTTCCCAGATATTTCTGAATTTCTGAAACTGACTCAATTCTGTAAATGCTGGCCATCAGGTTGGAAAAGGCTATTAAGGAAAACTACTTAAGTCGTCAATTCGTATAAACTGGACCACAACTGAGGGGGGGCATTGGTCTAGTGGCATTAATTGCTGCACTGTTAATCCAGAGATCCACAATGTTCTGGGGACCCAGGTTCGAATCCTGTCACACCCGATGGCGGATTTGGAATTCACTAAAATATCTGCGATTAAGAATCAAATGATGACCATGAAACCACTGTCGATTGTCAGAAAAACCCACATACTTCACTTGTGTCCTTTAGGGAAAGAAACTGCCATCCTTACCTGGTCTGGCCTACATGTGACTCCAGACTCACAGCAACATAGTTGACTCTAAACTGCCCTCTGGGTAATTAAGGATGGGTGATAAATGCTATCAGAGATAATGGGAACTGCAGATGCTGGAGATTCCAAGATAATAAAATGTGAGGCTGGATGAACACAGCAGGCCAAGCAGCATCTGTGCTCCTGAGATGCTGCTTGGCCTGCTGTGTTCATCCAGCCTCACATTTTATTATCCTGGGTGATAAATGCTGCCTGGTCAGCGATGCCCTCATGCCGTGAATGAATAAAGGGAAAAAAAACAGGAAATCTGGCACCATGATAAGGCTGTCCCAGTATTAAGCAAGTTTGGTTGTTCAATAATCAAAACCACATCATGTTAAACAAAGAAAAGAGAATCTAAAAGATACAGTTTAAAACAAAAACAAATGGAATACATTAGAACGTCAAATTGCCCAGCTTGGAGAGGTGGAGGACACACTGGGTCCTGGACCGCATAGAGAAGTGATGGGACTATCAGCAAAAATGTTTGCTACACACAGATTACCATCTATCTGTATTATTAGGTCTATATTTATTAACTTGTAGCAGATTTTTAAAATGCATTAAAGTTGTTATTACCTGATGAGGAACAGCTTTGAGGAAAGGAGTAGAAGATGGCGGGATGGAAGAACAGAATAAGTAGCGTTATAAAGATTTGTAAAATTCCAAATTAATCATTCTTTTTCTTTAAGGGAAACATTAGGTTCAGACGAGCTGTTCTGATAAAAACCAGAGTGAAATATTAATACATGTCTCTGCCCAGATGCTGTCTGGTCTGATGAATACTTCCAGCATTCTCTCTTTCAGGGTTTTAGAGTAGATTTTCTCTTAACTAGAATTCTCACAATAATACACCACATACAGGTAGTATTAAACATTATAATCTGGCATTTCACTTCCAGGACTTGGAATTAATTGATCCCACTATTTATTTCTTTCAGTTGAGCTAGGCCTCTTGTCTATTTCCACAAGGCTATCGCCTGAAATCATCTCAGCAACTGGGAATCAGCCACTGATCAATAATTTTTAAGAATGCAACCTGCATTATTCCGATTTAGCTGTTGGGAATACATAGTTCTTTCAAGAACTATATGAAGTTATACATATAGTTACAACTCTGGCATTTACCCAACAGTATGGAAAATTCTCCAGGTCTGAGCCATTGACAAAAGGCATGACAAATCCAACCGAGCCAATTATGACCCATCAGTCTACACTCAATCATCAGTAAAGCAATGGAAGCTGTTAAAAAGGTGCTATCCAGTAGCACCTGCTCAACAATAACGTACTCATGGAACCCAAACTGGGTGTCAATCAGGGCATCTCAACACCTGACCTCATTATAGCCTTGGTTCAAAACACAGACAAAAGAGCTGAATTACAGAGATAGAACATAGAACAGTACAGCACAGTACAGGCCCCTCAGCCCACAATGTTGTGCTAAACCTTTACCCTAAACTAAAGTCTATCTAACCTCCATCCCTGCCTTATACCATCATCCATATGCCTATCGAATGGCCGCTTAAATGCCCCTAATGAGGCTGACTCTACTACCTGCTCTGGCAATGCATTCCACGCCCCTACCACTTTCTAAGTAAAGAACCTACCTCTGATGTCTACCCTATATCTACCTCCACTCACTTTAGGACTATGCCCCCTTGTAATAGCTACCTGCACCGGAGGAAAACGTATCTGGCTGTCTACTCTAACAATACTTCTGATCATTTTGTACACCTCTATCAAGTCACCTCTCATTCTTCATCATTCTAAAGAGAAAAGCCCTCGCTCTCTCCACCTTTCCTCGTAAGAACATCCCTCCATTTCAGCAACATCTGGGTAACTCTCCTCTGCACCTTATCCAATGTTTTCACATCTTTCCTGTAATGAGGCAAACAGAACTGGAAACAATACTCCAGATGTGGCCGCACGAGGTTATTGTATAACTGCAGCATAACTTCACAACTCTTTAACTCAATCCCTCTATTAATGAAAACCTAACACACCATCCATCTTGTTAACAAAACTATTCACCTAGGTTAAAATTGTTAGAAATAGTAGAAACTGCTGATGCCGAAGAATCTGCGATAACACGGCGTGAAGCTGGATGAACACAGCAGGCCAAGCAGCGTCAGAGGAGCAGGAAAGTTGACATTTCGGGTCAAGATCCTTCTTCAGAAGTAGGGGAGGGAAAGGAGACTCTGAAATAAACAGGGAGAGAGAGGGGGAGGCGGATAGAAGATGGATAAAAGGAGAAGATAGGTGGACAGGAGATAGACAGGTCAAAGAGGCGGGGGCGAGAGCCAGTGAAGGTGAATGTAAGTGGGGAGTTATGGTGGGGATAGGTCCAACCAGGGAGGATGGACAAGTCAAGGGGGCAGGATGAGATTAGTGGGTCGGAGATGAGGGCGGGGCTTGAGGTGGGAGGAATGGTTAGGGAGGCGGGGACTAGTTGGGCTAGTTTTGGTTTGTGGGTGTTGGGGGCAGCGGGGGAACAGATTTTGACGCTTATGAAGTCCACATGGGAACCTTGCAGCCCAAGGGTGTCAAAGTGAAATACGAGATGCTGTTCCTACTTCTTTCGGGTGGCATCATCATGGCAATGCAGGAGGCCCAGGGTGGACATGTCATCCGGGGAGTTGAAATGGCTCACGTCTGGGAGGTGTAGTTGTTTGTGGCTAACTGAGCGTAGGTGTTCTGCAAAGCAGTCCTTTTGGAGGCTTGGGGACCGCTTTGTGGAACACCTACACTCAGCTCGCAACAAACAACTACACCTTCCAGTCGCGAACCATTCCAACTCCCCGGATGACATGTCCACCCTGGGCCTCCTGCATTGCCATGCTGATGCCACCCGAAAGATGCAGGAACAGCATCTTGTATTTCGCTTGGGAAACCTGCAGCCCAAGGGTGTCAATGTCAACTTCACAAGCTTCAAAATCGTCCCCCCCACCCGACAACATACCAAAGCCAGCCCAGGTAATCTGAAGAAGGGTCTCGGCCCGAAACGTCAGCTTTTGTGCTCCTGAGATGATGCTTGGCCTGCTGTGTTCATCCAGCTTCACATTTTGTTATCTCTCCCAGCTAGTCCCCAACTCCTTAACCTTTCCTCCCACCTCAAGCCCCACCCCCATCTCCGACCCACTAACCTCATCCCATCTCCTTGACCTGTCCATCCTCCCTGGTCCGACCTGTCCCCCACCATAACTCCCCACCTACACTCACCTTCACTGGCTCTAACCCAGCCTCTTTGACCTGTCTGTCTCCTCCCACCCAATCTTCTCCTTTATCCATCTTCTATTCACCTGGGTGGCAACTTTCAGGGAACTGTGGACGTGAACCCCAAGATCCCTCTGGTCCTCCGTGCTGCCAAGAATCTTTCCGTTACCCTGTATTCTGCTCTCAGGTTTGTCCTTCCAAAATGAATCACCTCACTTTTCAGGGTTAAACTCCATCTGCCACTTCTCAGCCGAGCTCTGCATCCTATCAATTCTCTTTGTAACCTACAATGGCCCACCGCACTATCCACAACTTGACCCACCTTTGTATCATCCACAAAAACTTACTAATCCACCCTTCCACCTCTACATCCAATTCATTTACAAAAATCACAAATAGAAGAGAACCCAGAACAGATCTTTGTGGTGCAGCACTCATAACTGTGCACCATGTTGAATATTTTCCATCCACTATCACCCTTTGTCTTCTAAGTGTCAGCCAATTCTGAATCCACATCTCCCCCATCCCATGCCTCTTCACTTTCTGCATGAGCCTACCAAGAGGAACCTTATCGAGCGCTTTACTTAAATCTATGGAGACCACATCCACGGCTCTACCTTCATCCATGTGCTTGGTCACCTCTTCAAAGAATTCAACAAGGTCTGTGAGGCATGATCTAGCCCTCACAAATCCATGCTGACTGTCATAAACCAAACTGTGCCTATCCAAGTGATCATAAATCCTATCTCTTGGAGCCCTTTCCAATAATTTCCCACCAGTGAAGCAAGACTAACTGGCCTGAAATTTCCAGGCTTATCCTTATTCCCTTTTTTTGAATAAAGGAATGATGTTTGCCTCTCTCCAATCTTCTGGCACTCTATTAGTGGACGGTGAGGACGAAAAGATCATCGCCAAAGGCTCTGCGGTCTCTTCCCTCGCTTCCCATAGAATCCTTGGATAAATCCCATCAGGCCCAGGGGACTTATCTATCTTCAACTTCCTCAAAGTCCCTAGTACATCTTCCTTACTAACACTGACCTCCTGTAGCCTACCAGCCTGTTTCACACTGTCCTCCCCAACAACTAGGTCCCCCTCAGTTGTGAATACCGAAGAAAAGCATTCATTAAGGACCTCTCCTATCTCTTTAGGCTCCGAGCACAAATTCCCTTTACAATCCTTGATTGGCCCTACCCTTACTCTGGTCATTCTCTTATCTGTCACGTACGAGTAAAGCCTTGGGAGTTTTCCTTGATCCTATCTGCCAAGGTTTTCTCATGCCTCCTGATAGCTCTCCTAAGTCCTTTCTGCAGTTCTTTCCTGGCTAACTTGTATCCCTGTAGAGCCTTTTCCGATTCTTGTTTCCTAAACTATACATAAGCATCTTTCCTCCTCTTAACCAGAAGTCCGACTTCTCTCGAGAACCAAAGCTTTCTCACTCGACCGCATCTTCCCTGCTGGCTAGGGACAAACACATCGGTCTCACGCAGTATGCATTCCTTAAACAAATAAGGAAAAACTCATTTCTATAATGCTCTTCCCTGACAGCATCTATTCCCATTTTACGTTACCCAGTTCTTGCCTAACAGAATTATAATTACCCTTCCCCCAATTATAAACCATACCCTACTGCATGAACCTATCCTTTTCCATGACTATTATAAAAGTACCAGAGTTATGATTGCTACCACCAAAATGCACTCCTACCAACAGGTCAAACACTTTGCCTGGTTCATTGCCAAACAGCAAATCCAAAATGGCCTCTCCTCGTGTTGGTCTATCTACATACTGTGTCAGGAATCCTTCCTGAACGTAATGGACAAAACCCACTCTGTATAAACAATTACAACTAAAAAGTTTCCAATCAATATTTGGAAAGTTGAAATCACCCATGACTACAACCTTGTGACTTCTACACCTTTCCAGTAAATGCCTCCCAATCTGCTCCTCCACTTCTCTGCAACTATTTGGGGGTCTGTTAAAAAAACCAAAGTGATTGCTCCTTTCTTGTTCCTGGCCTCAACCCAAACTGACTATAAACATATTCTCGAACTGCCTTTCAGTAGCTATTGTGCTAGCCCTGACTAACAATGCCACTCCACCACCTCTTTTACCACCCTCCGTATTTCTTTTAGAGCATCTAAATCCTGGAACTTCCAACAACCATTCCTGTCCCTGAGGTACCCAAGTTTCTGTAATGGCTACAATACCGCATTTCCATGTACTGACCCATGTATTAAGTTCATCTGCCTTATTTCTGATACTTCTAGCATTCAAGTATACACACTTCAAATCATCTGTGTCCACAATTACACTCCATCGACCGCATTTCTTTATTAACAACCTCACTCCCTGTTGTGTCTGTTGGAAGGCTGACTACCTTATCCTCTGAACTACAAATCCTGTTCCCCACCCCCTGCCAATCTAGTTTAAACCATCCCGTATAGCTCAAACAATCCTCCCTCCCAGGATATTTGTGCCCTTCTGGATCAAGTACAACCCATCCTTACTGTACAGGTCACACCTTCCCCAGAAATGCGCTCCAATTATCCGCATAATGGAAGCCCTCCCTCTTACACAGGCCCTGTAGCCACATCTTTAGCTACACACTCTCCTTATTTCTTACCGCGTTGTGATGTGGCACTGGTGGCAATCCGAAGATAACTACCCTGTTTGTCCTGGGCTTCAGCTTCCAACCTAACACCCTGTACTTGTTTTTCACATTCTCAGTCCTTTTTCTACCTACATCATTGGTACCGATGTGTACCATGAGTGCTGGTTGCTCACACTCCCACTTAAGGATCTTGAAGACATGATGCAAGACGTCATGGACCCTGGCAACATATCATCTCGCTTGCGTCCACAGAACCACCCGTCTGTGCCTCTTACTATTGAATCCCCCACTACAATTGCTCTCCTATTCTTCCCCTCTTTCCCTTCTGTGCCACAGGGCTAGGCTCAGTGCCAGAGACTTGTCCGCTGTAGCCTTCCCCGGTAGGTCGTCCCACCCAACAATATCCAAAACGGTATACTTATTATTGAGGGGAATGGCCACAGGGATCCCCACACTGCCTGCCTATTCCCTTTCTCCCTCTTGCTGTCACCCAGCTACCTTTTTCCTGTACCTTGGGTGTGACCACCTCCTTGTAACTCCTTTCTAATGAAATGACTGTGGCAGCTCTTGACATCAAGGCCGCTTTCGGCCGAGTGTGGTGTCAAGAAGCCCTTGCAAAACTGGAATCAATGCGTATTGGGGGTAAACTCAACTGGTTGGAAGTCATACCTACCATCTAGGAAGATGGCTGTGGTTGTCGGAGATCAGTCATCTCAGCTCCAGGACATCACTGAAGTTCAGCTGGGTCGTGTCCCAGGCCCAAATACCATCAGCTGCTTCATAAATGACGTTCTCTCCATAAGGTCAGAAGTGAGGATGTTTGCCAATGATTGCGTAATGCTCAGCACCATTCACTACTGCTCAGACACTAAAGCAAGCCTTGTTCGAATGCAACAAGATCTGGACAATATCCAGATTTGGGCTGACAAGTGGCAAGTAACATTCATGCCACACAAATGCCAGGCAATAACCATCACCAAACAGAGACAATCCAACCACTGCCTGTTGACAATCAATGGTGTTAGCATCACTAAATCCCCCAGCATCAACATCCTTAGGGTTACCATTGACCAGTAAATCAACTAGGCTCACCACTGAAACACAGTGGCTACAAGAGAAGGTCAGAGGCTGGAAATCCTGCAGTGAGTATCTCATGACCTGAATCCCCAAAGCCTGTCCACCATCAACAAGGCAAGTCAGGATTGTGACGGAATACACTCACTTGCCTGTAAGGAGAAGCAACGCTCAAGAGCTCGACACTATCCAGGACAAAGCAGTCCTGTTTTACTGGCACAGCATCCACAAACACCCATTCCCTCTACTACCTACACTCAGTAGCAGGAGTATGTACTCTCTACAAGATGCATTGCAGAAATTCAAAAGTCCTTAGACATTCCAAACCCACAATCATTTCCACCTGGAAGGGCACGAGCAGTAGATACATGGGAACAGCACCTGCAAGTTCACCTCCAGCCACTCACTATCCTAACCTGGAAATAGATTGCCACTCCTAATCTGTCAAGGTCAAAATCCTGGAACTCCCTCCCCAAGGACAATGCGGGCCAACCTACAGCACATGGGCTACAGAAGTTCAAGAGGATGATTCACCACCACCACCTCAATGGCAACAAATACGGATCAGCCAGTGGCACCCCCGTCCCATGACGGAATAAAGAAAAAAAAGTGATGGAATGATCTGGACAGAGGATTTACTGGACTGATGGAACCGAAAAGTCAAAAGTAGGAGTGGCTTGTAACTCACCACTGTTGTCAACTTTTTGGAAAGAATGCAAGACAAACAACTTTTGAGATAAAAAATGAGTTTAATTGCTTTAAATGCTTCACAAACTTGATTTGGAAAAGATGGGCCCCTGGACTGCTGAAGGTTGCCTTGCAGCAGCTTCTGAACTAAAGTTTAGGTTTTAGTGCACACCAGGTGTCACTTGAAAGGAAGAAGCCTGTAGGAAGCTGGCAACACAAAGACAATACTGTATACTGAAACATGTGAAACCTTACAGCAGATCTGTCTGTAAAGTAACATCTGGGAACCTGAGAAACTTCCAGAAATCAGTATGTTTAACTTTTTAAACTCCGAATGCTGAACTGTTACTTTCTTTCTAAGATGTAAGAGAAACGTACGGGTTTAGATACATAGTTCTTTGAAGTTGTGTCACAGGTAGATAGGATGCTTAAGACAGCACTTAGGTCATTGCCTTATTTGGTCAGGCCATTGAGTGTAGGAGTTGGGACATCATATTGTGGTTGTGTAAGACATTGGCGAGGTCACTTTTGGAGTACTGTATGCAGTTCTGGTCACCCTGCAATATATAAAAATTATTATTAAATTAGAGAAGCAGAAAAGATTTGCGAGGATGTTACTAGGAGTGAAGGGTCTGGGTTATAAATTTAGGGTAGACACACTGGGACTTTCTCATTGGAGTGTAAGAGGTTGGGTAGTGACCTTAGAGAGGTAGAGAGTGATAAAATGAGGGCATCGATAATAGTCAGATGCACAGCATAGAAACAGACCCTTCGGTCCAATTTATCCCTGCTGACCAGATGTCCTGAATTAAACTGGTCCCATTAGCCAGCATTTGGCCCATACCCTGCTGAACCCATCCCTATTCATATACCCTTCCACATGCCCTTAAAATGTTGCAGTTGTACCAGTCTCCACCACTTCCTCTGGCAGCTTATTCCACACTCGCACCACCCTCTGCCTGAAAATGTTACTCCTTAGGTCTGTTTTAAACCTTTCCCCTCTCACCTTAAACCTATGCCCTATAGTTTTTGGACTCCCCATCCCAGGGAAAAGACCCTGGCTATTCACCTTATCAGTGCCCCTCATGAATTTATTAACCTCTAGAAGGTCAACCCTCAGCCTCCGACTGACCAGGGAAACGCCCAGCCCATTCCACCACTCTCTCTCTATCGCTCAAATCCTCATAAATCTTTTCTGAACACCATCCTTCCTAGAGCAGAGAGACCAGAATTGAATACAGTATTCCAGAAGTGGCCTCACCAATGTCCTGTACAACCACAACATGACCTGCCAACTCCCATTCTCAGTGCACTGAAAAATAAAGGCAAGCCTACCAAATGCTTTCTTCACTATAACAAAGTGTGAAGCTGGATGAACACAGCAGGCCAAGCAGCATCTCAGGAGCACCAAAGCTGACGTTTCGGGTCTAGACCCTTCAGAAGGGTCTAGGTCCAAAACATCGGCTTTGGTGCTCCTGAGATGCTGCTTGGCCTGCTGTGTTCATCCAGCTTCACACATTGTTATCTTGGATTCTCCAGCATCTGCAGTTCCCATTATCACTGCTTTCTCAACTACCCTGTTTATCTGCGACTCCACTTTGAAAGGACTACAACCTGCACCCCAAGGTGTCTTTGTTCATCAACACTCCCCAGGACCTATTAAGTGTATGAGTCCTGCCCTGATGTGCCTTTCCAAATTGCCATACCTCACGTTTATCAGAATTGAACTCCATCTGCCACATCTCAGCCCATTAGCCCATCTGATCAATGTCCTGTTATATTGAGGTAATCTTCCTCACTGTCCACAAATACCACCAATTTTAGTGTTATCTGTAAGCTTACTAACCATACTTCCTGTATCCGCATCCATTTCACTTCTATAAATGACGAAAAGCAGTGGAGACAGCAACAATCCTTGTGACACACTGCCGGTCATAGGCCAGCAACCCTCCACCACCACCTTCTGTCTTCTACCTTCGAGCGAGTTCTGTACCCACATGGATAGTTGTTCTTCAATTCCATGTGATCTAACCTTGCTAACCAGTCTATCATAAGGAACCTTGTCAAACAGCTTATTCAAGTCCATAAAGATCACATCCATCATTCTGCGCTCATCAATCCTCTTCAAAAAACAAAAACCCTAATCATGTTGGCGAGACAATTTTCCACTGTCAATACCATGTTGACTATCCATAGTCAGTCCTTGCCTTTCCAAATACACGTAAATACTTTCCCTCAGGATTCCCTCCAACAGCTTGCCCACCACTGATGTCAGACTCTCCGGTCCACAGTTCCCTGGCTTGTCCTTACCACCTTTCTTAAACAATGGCACTACGTCACCTAACCTCCAATCTTCCAGCACCTCACCTGCGGTTATCGATGATGCAAATATTCAGCAGGGGGGGGGGGGGGGGGGGGCAGGCAGGAATCACTTCCCTAGCTTTCCACACAGTTCTAGGATACACCTGATCAGATTCCAGAAATGTATCCACCTCTATGCATTTTAAAGCTTCCTGCACCCTCCGTAATACGCACATTTTCCAACATGTCAAGATAAGGTGAATAGCAAGTTTTTTTTTTGCCTAGGGTAGAGAAGTTCCAAACTAGAGGGCATATTTTTAACGAGGAGCAAGATTGAAAAAGGGACCCAAGGGAAACTTGCTCCCCCACACAGAGCGCGGTTCATATGTGGAATGAATTGCCAGAGGAAGTGGTAGATGCAGGTATAGTTAGAACATTTAAACGACATTCGTACAGATATATGAATAGGAAAAGGTTGAGAGGAATGCGGGCTAAACACAGGCAATGGGACTAGCTTCATTTGGGAAAATGGTTGGCGTGGATGAGTTGAGTTGGACTGTTGGGTCTGTTTCTATGCTGTATAACCTTATGATTGAACCATAAGTCATCTTTTTTTAAAAAAAAAAATCCCTCGAGTTCTGACCTTTGTCCTCAGTGGGGTATTTTAACCAACGTCACCTCTGTAGACTTGTCTTATCTGACATGGAATGTTTCAAATTAAGGCGATATCATTTAGTATAGCATAGTAGTTTACTTGTTATACCAGTTATTATAAAAATAAGTTTGTTCATAAGAAACAAGTGAATTTTGATTTTATTGAAGGAACCTGCTGATAGTTTATTTTATTCAGGACAATACCAAATTGACCATTTTGATGAGTAGTTAGAACATTTACACTTTTGACATGAATTGTAAACTAGGACGGCTTGACTACCAGCGCACCCCTCCCTTCAGGGTCATAATACAGCAATATTCATTAATTTACACAACTGTTTCAGGCCTTTATGGGAGACAACAGTGTAGTGTTTTTATCCACCTTAGCTAAGAAAGCGGTTTGAAATACCTATGACATCCATTTGTATTTTAGTGAGCTGTTTTTCTATTTGTTTGGCTCTATGGTCAAGGAACTTTATTCAATTCCATTTGCACTTCTCACTTTTACTGTGGAAGATTTGGACACTGACACATGAACATTTTCTTAAATACGCTAAACCAAAACAAAGTTATGTGCAGGCAAATTGCAATCTGTTTCTCAACCCCTTCATGTTCACTGGTTTTCCAGGCTATACATGACAGCTTCAATGATCCCTATTCCTTCCTGCGGAGGATGCATCTGGCTTGGTGGCAGCTCATTCTAAAATCAATTATCAAGCAGCATCCCACTCACTACTTAACAGCACCATACTTTGAAAACTAACTTGCCAGTCTATGATTCTTTACCCTTTTCATCTGTAAATATGGTTCAAAAAAAAAGTTTGCTGACCAAAAATGTTTAAACATGCTGCAGATCATGCTTGGCAGTCTTGAGTAAAAGCAAAATACTACAGTTGCTTGAAATCTGAAGGAAACAAAATTCTGTAGAAGCAAGTCTAGCAGCATTATTGGACTGGAAAACGGAGTTAACGTTTAGAGTCCAAGACGATGTTCCTGTACGATGGCTGACGATAATTTGCATTGGTCAGGCATGTGCTTCATTTTCAGAAGTGAATTTAGGACCTGGGTATCACTGGTACCACCAATCCTTAAATTCAGCTTTCACATATTTGCAGAAGAGCACAAACCAAATTTAGTCCTTAACTGTGAGCCTCCAGTGTTGATCAATAGCAAATCAGGAATGGAAAATAGTCTTGAGTAACCCAAAGCATTAAACCCTATTCCGGTCTAAATGGCATCTTTACTGAATTGAACTTGTGATTCTCTCCTCATTTTTATCAGTTTAAATTACACTCCACAAATATTTGAAACAGCAGACCCTTAAAAAATCCTCAAACTACAGTCTATGCTCTGAACTAACCAGAACAATTTTTTAAAAACGCCACATACAATCAAATCATGCATTCACAGATTTATTGCTTCAATTTATTTTAATAAAAATAATGATTCTATGCAATCACAGCCCCACACGCAAGAAGTTCTCATATTGGTGAAGTTCAAGATTTCACAAATACAGACCATTCAATGGGAGAAACAGGGCACTGGCATTGGGGTGCACAAGAATTCACATATCAAACAATTCACAATGACTTTGAAAAGCTAAACGTACATGGTCAAAATCATCAGGTCTGTGGCTGGTATTCATATCTCAGAGGTCATTTTTAAGTTGTGCGAAGAATGAAGTTGTATGTGTGACATCATTAAAATGCTAGAGTTGAAAACTGTTCCAATGGCTCAAATAATGACAGTATGAAGGCTTGGATAAGCGGTCATAGTTAGGAAGATGAAAGCTAGAAAAACAGCTCGTGGCCTTCATTTAGCTGGGCAACAGTCAGGAAGTCTGACGAGAACTGTGCTCATTTCCTTAGAACTTTACATCTTTCAGGTGGGCCCCAAAGTCAAAAAGATAGGTTTTGAAGCTAAAAGTTAACTAATCTAAACATCTACTGGACATCTCAACTAACTCTGTTGCTTTAAAGAGACAAGTAATTCAGAATGGAGCTTTGGTTGGAATTCTGGGAAGGAAATTCTTTTCCACAAGGTCCTTGGAGGTTGGTGGTTCTAAGCCCTGACTTCAGCAGACAAAAGGAGAATGCTTTTGCTCAGGGCTGAAAAGCAGCTTTAAACCCAGAAGCAAATGAGCTCAGGAACAGATGTTTCTACAATGGAGGTACTACGCAAGAGTGCAATGAAGCTGGAGCTGACATGTCCATCATCATGAGGATGTTGAGAGGGCTCAGAGAATTTTAGAGCCAAAAGCTAAGAAAGGATCCCTGCAAAATTTTCCACCTTGAAACAGCTGGAGCATGAAGGAATAAAAAAAGAATTTTGTACAGTTGCTTCATATTATTTGGTTTGGTCCCAGGGCAAGCAAACAAACCTCCATGAACCTGTAAAGTGTTCTATCATTAACAGGATGCGAGCGTCACTGGCTGGGCCAGCATTTATCACCTATTCCAAATTGCCTAGCAGGCAGTTAAGAGCCAACCACGTTCTTGTGGATCTGGAGTCATACAAAAATTTCCTTACCGAAAAAGGACACTAGTAAACCAGATGGGCTTTTACAATAAATCAAAGTTACATGGTCATTATTGGATAGTTTTATTATTCTGTTTTTAAAATTTGGATTTTAAATTATCATCTGCCATGGTGTAATTTGATCCCATGTCCCCAGAACATTAAACTGAAGTTCTGGGATTACCAGTCCACTGTCAGGCTTTCAGGACAGGGTGGTCATAAGATAAAAGGGGAGTTAAGTTGACAGTCATGATTGAATAAAGTGCATTAGAAATAAGAGCAAGAGAAGGTCATCTGGCCCCGAGGTCTGCCCCACCATTCAACATCATGGCTAATCTGTCCTAGGCTTCAACTCTTTACTGTCAGCTCAGCATTGCTATCAACTCCCTAATATTTCAAAAGTTCTTCCAACCCCTTTATGATCTCGCCTTCACAATGCCGAGATAGAGAATTCCAGACATTCACTACTTTGAGAGAAGATCTTACAACTCAGTTTTAAATGAGTCTCCCCATATTCTCTAATTACGCCCCTTGGTTTGAGATTCTTGCTCTAGTGGAAGCTTCTTCTCAACATCTACCCTGCCAAGATCCTTAAACATTCTATGTTTCAAAGAATCACTCCTTACTGTGTTTTATGTGCTCCTCAACACTAGGACGATGTTAGTTTGCTCCCCATGTGCTCTCCACGCCTCCCTTGTCCGCTCCACACCCTCCACTAACCCCACTACTCCCAGCACCTTTCCTTGCAACTGCAGGAAGTGCTGTACCTGTCCCTAAACCTCCCCAATCACCTACATTCAAGGCAACAAACAAACCTTCGACATCAGACATGGGTTCACTTGCACTCCTGTCAACTTGGTCTACTGCATCTGCCGCACCCGATGCGGCCTCCTCTACATCGATGAGACCAAATGTAGGCTTACGGCCTGTTTTCTACAGTATCTGCACTCTGTACTCGACAAACACCACCAACTTCTTGTCGAAAAACACTAACTCCCCCTCCCTGGGCCACCTCCAGCGTTACAATGACACCACCCACAAACTGTAGGTGTAGCACCTCATGTTCCAACTCGGGAGCCTACAGCCTGATGGTCTAAATGTGGATTTTACCAGTTTCAAAATCTCCCCAATCCTGGCCTCATCCCATGACCAACCCTCCCTTTCATCTCCGCCTCCTTGACCTGACACAACCTGTGCAGAAGAGTAAAACACACTGATTCAGTGGCAAAACAAGACAAATTATTCGTCATTTTAATTGTGTCTTGGACAAGATTAATGCCTCACTAACTTCATTGATTTCAAAATCACTTCACTGGTTGGAAAGCTCTGAGATATCTCTGGAGTCAGGAAAAGTGCTATGAACATAGAAATTCATTTGCTCTTAAAAACACACCCAAGTTAGAGGGGGTCTTGCAAGGGCAGAACTGGGAAATTTGCAAGCAACTTCCATTTTCGATAAAAATAATTCCTCGCAAGTAGTCTTTAATTGACCTTTAGGTTACAACCTTGGATCACACATGGTCCTTTACAGGGACAGGCTACTTAAACAGAGCTCTCCTTTAACAGCCAATCATCACAACCTTACAGTTTGGACAACTCAAGAGATAAGCAAAGCAGAACAAGCCAGGGCATATTAAAAGAAAAATCAAGAAATAACTGGCAAACTTGACACTCAAAATGTTAAATAAACTTAGAAGAAAATCTTAAATCAGGGAAGAGAAAAAGCAAAATTAAGAGCTATAAGGAGGTCCAATAGCTTTCAGAAGAACAAAGAACAATACAGCCAAGGAACAGGCCTTTTCCTTCTCTAAGCCTATGCCAATGCATTTTGTTCTTCCATACGCAAATAGTCTTTCCTTACAGGATCTGTATTCCTCTGTTCCCTTCCTTCATGTATTCCTCCAAGTGCTTCTTGAATGCTGCTAATGTGTCTGCTTCCACACCTCCCTTGGCAACACGTTCCAGGGACTTACCACCCTTTGTGAAAAATGTGCCTCAAACACCTTCAACATTTAAACACACCCCTGGCAGCTTGAACCCATGTCTCCTAGTGATCGACCCCTCCACCTCAGAAGGGGGGGTGGGGGGAAGCCTCACACTTTCTACTCTATCCATGCCATTCACACTCTAATAAACTTCTATTAGGTCACAGCTCAACCTCCTGCATATCAGTGAAAACAAAGCCAGTCTATTCATCCTTTCTTCGTAACAAAAATCTTCCAAAAAAGGTAACATCAGGTAAGCCTGGTGAAGCTAATAATTTCAGCTCACATCATCAATGTTGATCGATGGCAATACAGGAACATTCTAGACCATGACAACTGTCTTCCTGATGCTGATGGTCAAATCAAAACCGTTCAGAGGCAGAATACAGTCTGTACATCCAGTATGAAGATGTTCCACAAAATATTAACTCAGCACAGAAGACTACATGAAACATTTCAATTGCCAATGCTCCAGTTCTGAAAACACACTGAGGTCAAGGATAGATATGCATTTAGCTAGAGTCTACAATCTGACAAGGGCAATACAGCTGAATATTCTGGATGGACCTGCCTTGACAGCTCTTGCAATCTCCGTGGCCAGTCATCTTCTTGATGGGGTACTAGCCCACTCTTGTGCAGAAGCAGAAAGAGTGCAGATGCTGCAGCTTGCCAGTTCCCATGTTTGACAAGTTTGGTGCTACAGCATCAGACTTGGAACTTAGCCTGTGGTAAGCAAGAAAATCTCTGCTAAGTTGCTTAAAAGTGGCTTGGACTCATCTCTGCTGTAACAAGCAGATTCTCATTTGGCATCTGGAGCTTGCTCCGCCACTATACAACACAACTCAAGGCAGCATTCCATCTGTCATTGAAAATATTGATTGCAGTTGGTGATGACCTCCCTGCTCTCAATGGTGCCAAATTTATTTGCTGATTGCTTTGCTTCAAGCAGCTTTCTGACCAGAATTCATAGCAGTAACAAATCATATAATGAATGCTCCCCAATGCTGATCAGTTTTCAACATGTTAGTAGTAACTCAGAAATTTAAGGAAGCTCACACAGACAACTGTGTTAAGGCAACAGATTCATTACACCAAGCCTACCAACTCTTTCTGGATCTGCTATATTTGGTCTTCTTTCTGGCTAGAGTTTCAAAGTTTTCGCATTAGCCTGCCCATATTCTTCCAATAATACCTTTATGGTTATAAAAGGATTTCAAGTTGGTGTTACCATTTAAAATCTTTAAAAACAAGTCCCACTCAACAATTTAAGCATATACTTTTGCTAACACTTCAGGACTGTGTTAATGTGGCGAGTCCAGTTAAGTTTCTGGTCAATGGTAACTCCAGAATGTTGATTGTGGGAGATTCAGGGTTAGTAACACCTTTGAATGTACAGGGGCTGTGGTTAGAATGTTTCTGATTGGAAGTGGTCATTGCCTGGCAAGCATGCTACTTGGCACTTGTCAGCCCAAGTCTGGATATTGAGTTCTTGTTGCATTTGGACATGAACTGCTCCAGTATCCGAGAATTTGAGAATAGTGCTGAATATTATGCTATCAGCAAATATCCCCACTTCCAACCTTGTGATGTAGGGAAGATCATTTATGAAGTACTGAACAAGATTGGGTTTAGGACACTACCCTGGCGGTGAAATGGCTGATCTCCAACAACCACAACTACCTTCCAACGTGTCAGGTTTGATTCAAACCACAGGAGACTTTTCCCTCTGAAAGCCATTAATTCCAGTTTTGCTAGGACCTCAGTGGTGGCTAAACAGTTGGAGGGGATTCTGACAGATAGAATTTACATCTATTTGGAAAGAAAAGGTGAGATTAGGGATAGTCAGAATGTCTTTGTGCGTGGAAAATCACGTCTCAAGTTTGATTGAGTTTTTTTTTGAGGACATGACCAAGATGATAGATGAGGGCAGAGTGGTAGACCTTGTCTACGCAGACTTTAAAGCTTTTGAAAAGGTTACGCACGGTAGATTGGTTAGTGAAGTTAGATCACACAGGATTCAGGGAGAGTTTGCCAACTGGATGCAAAATTGCCTTGATAGTAGGAGGCAGAGAGCAGTGGTGAGAGGGTTGCTTAATCGATCTGGTTCCAGTGATTAAGACATTCCGCGGGGATCAGTGCTGGGTCCACTGCTATTTGTTATTTATATAAATAATTTGGATGAGAATGAAGGAAGCATAGTTAATAAGTTGACAGATGACACCTTAAATTGGTCTTTCGGTGGGCAGTGAAGATTATCTAAGATTACAAGATGATCTTGATCAATTGGGCCAATGGGGCGAGGAGTGCCAGGTGGAGTTTAATTTGGATCAATGTGAAGTGTTGCATTTTGGTAAAATGACCAAGTGCAAGATTTACACAGTTAATGGGAGGGCTCTGGATAGTGCTGTTGAACAGAGGCACCCAGGGGTTCAAGTACATAGTTCTTTGAAAGTTCTGTCATGAGTCAACAAGGTGATAAAAGGTAGTGTATGGTGAGCTTGTCTTCCTTACTCAGACCACTGGGGACTTGGGTTATCATGTTGTGGCTGTACAGGACATTTTTGGAGTATTGGGTACAGTTCTGGTCGCCCTGCTAAAGGAAGGATATCATTAAATTGAAGAGGGTGCAGAAAAAAATTTACGAGCATGTTACAAGGACTGGAGAGTTTGAATTCTAAGGAGCAGCTGGATAGGCTGGGACTTTTGTCACTGGAACATAGGTGGCAGAGGGGTGACCTTATAGAAGTTTATAAAATCATGAGGGCAACAATAAGGTGAATAGCAAAGGTCTTTTCCTTAGGGTAGGGGAGTTCAAAACTGGAGGACATTTTGAAGGTGAGGGAAGAACAATTTAAAAGTGACCTGAATGGCAACTTGTTCACACGAGGTGGTTTGCGTGTGTTTCAGAGGAAGAGTTAGATCAGGTACAGTTACAACATTTAAAAGACATTTAGACAAATAGGAAAGGTTGAGAGCGATTTGGGCCAAATGCAGGCAAGTGAGATTAGCTTGGTCAGCATGGAGGAGGTGGACCAAACGATATGGTTCTGTGCTGTATGAGTCTGACAGTGAAACAATGCTATTTTGTATTTAGTAAACTTTATACAATCTATCTGTACCTTACATAGTCAAAACTATTCTCCTATCTAACCGATGCAATTTAATCCGCTGCCCAAAAAACCTTGTTCATCTCATATGGTATTTGTGGGATCTTGCAATGTGTAAACTAGTTGCTGTACTTATTCACACACAAGTGTAATTCAATAAACATGTCTTCTGATGCACTGAGTCATCTTAAGACGTTCTCTTCAAATACCGCAAACGAACAAATGTAATTTCATGAAATGCTACAGAACTGTTTCAGGAGAAGCTCTCAAACAAACATTCAGGAGATTTTGGAGACTGTAACACTCCTAAATTTGACAATCAACTTTTGACCACGTCATCCATTGCCTGGCAACTGGAAGCAGTGTCACATGGAGATTTGTTGTATATTTCAATGACTCACTTTGGTATCTGCAGTAGTGTAAATACTGCAAAACTCAGGTCCCAACTGGGCAGTAGCCTGTGAATCTACACTAAATCACACCAGATTTTCCACCAAGATTTAGATAAAATCACAATGTAATTGTTCAGAGGAATTAAGAGATATTTTTAAAAAATTGAACATGGATGGTTATATCTAATGAGGATACAATGATTAATGTTGTACTTCACTCAAATTAAACCATCAAATTAAGAGATGGCTACAAATCTAATTGCTCTCAATTTAGAAGCAACAGTTCCTATAATCCCCTTTAGGAGAGCTAAATTAAGCTCCTGTACTGCTCAGTCCCTGAAAATATTTGGGTTACAGTTCATCTAACCCAAGCCAACAGACTTAAGCACCAAAACAAACTCCCATCAGAAGATTCTCAAATTCAAGGCTTGCCACACATCCCTCTCTCAGCATTTTAACTATTCAACTCTCATACATTGTTCAGACTAAGAAATTTTCCTGTACACCAAGACTGATGTACTATTTAGCGAGTTGAGCTGCACACAATCAAATTCAAATGAACGCATACCTGCTTGATGCACAATTCTGATCCAAGGATCAATTCTAATGTATGGGAATTATTGGTTGTTCACATCCAGTGAAATAGAAATTAGAATCAGACCTTAACATGAGCACTGCACACATTTAAAATCTGACAGACTTGTAAACTCTCAAATAATAAGATTTTATTTTGGCTCGGGGAGGTGGGGGGGAAAGAAGAGAAGGGGAGAAAAAAGGTGTGTCAGAAATAATTTATTTCAGCTGGTTGATCCAGAACTATTTCTGTTTATTTCAAATAAAATAGTTCCCTGTGGTATTTAACTCTTCTGTTCCTGATTCGAGTTTCCTGCTGTTAGTCACAATTGCATAATCTTTTGCTGAGTTTCAAATGTATGCTGGAGGTATTTTTGGAGAAAGAAAGATGTGCCTTTTCTTTTCTGGTTTGTTGAGCAGAGAATCATGGCTCTCACTCAGAGCTGCTTGCTGCGCGCAAGTGGCTGAAAGTACAGCGGAATGTGTAGCTCAAGGGGAATTTGCATACCAGTGCGGCTGCCATGAAGAGGCTGGGCTTGATGCCAGATCCATGTTTGCCACTGAAATGCATTAAACCCTTAAAGCGTGACTGCCTTCGGAAACAAACAATTCATTTCGAACCATGGAAACCAAGCACTGTAGCTAGTTTAGTGTTTCAGACTGAAGCACATTATAAACCTATCTACAATTGAACTGATAAACATGCTGTAGTAAATACTTTCGTGCGGTCTTTCTATTTGGAACTCCAGCACCTGTCTGCATTTAATCACAGAATTAATTCATACATGATTGTTGTTTTTAGTATCACTTTAACCTCTATTAGCTGGTTGCCAAAATTAAAACCCATGATGCTAACATTAACACATCCCTGGAAAATCTGTCTCTGCACTGGTGTTATAATAAACAGTAGCAAATTTGTCACTGCAACCTAAATTCACACTGCGGTGCAGACTCCCTCCTCCCACCACCTCCAAGAAACAAAAACTGGTAACTGAGCCACATCACTTGGGTTAGAATAGGAGGAAACAGCAAAAACTCCCAAGGTAACATACATTGTTCCATAGGCTCAGTGTGCTGGAGAAATTCTTTACAATTATGAACTAGACAGCAAAACACTTCCACATGTCAACCTCACGAATTTCCCAATGGGACAGTGCTTCATGCCACTCCCTAACCAAGAAGCAACTGTGGACACCTTGGAGATTGGTAGGAGCAAAGACAATAACTTTTGCTTGAAGAAACAAAAATAACTTCAAGATTTTACGGCAAAACTGAAAATATAATTCCACTTTTTTTTCCCATCCCCATCCAAAAACATGATGTTGTAACAGCATAAAAGAGAACTGGTCAGCCACTCAGCTGACACCTCAATAAGCATAGCTGATCTGAACATGGCCTCAACTCCACTTTTCTGCTTGTCTATAATCATGGGCTCCGTGCAGCTCAAAAATCTAACCTTGGCCTTCAATCTCTTCAATGACCTAGCCTTCACTGCTCCCTGCAGTAGGGAATGTCAAAAATTAACAAGCCTTGAAGGAAATCTCCCCTCAAATTTTCAACTTAAATAGGAGACCCCTGGTTTTAGATTTGCCCATGAAGGGAAACATTCTCTCTGTAGCTCCCTTGTCAAGACCCCTCGTGTTCAGATATTTCAATAAGATCACATTCCATTCTTTTAAATTTCAATGAGTAAAGGGTCAACCTGCTCAAACTCTCTTCATAAACTGAATCCTTCAACCCAGGAATCTGTCTGGTCAACTTTCTCAGAACTACCTCTAATGCAGGCCTTATGTAAAGGGACCAAACCTGTACATTGTACTTACTCTGTGTGGTCTCATCAATACAAATAGAACTGTGCACTTATTTGTATACTGATGCTCTGCTTTGTTTGCGATAAAGGCCACAATTCCATTTGTTTCCCTAATTACTGGCTATACCTGCATACTTTTGCAATTCATTTCTAAGGATATCTGGAGCCTCTTATACCACAATATGCAAAGTGAACAACCTCAGAGCCTCACATCATACTCCAGCTGCCAAATTTGAGCCCACTCATGGGACCTATTTACATTCTTTTGCAGACACATTTGTATTTTTGTATGGTCAGCAAATTTGACGTCACATTGGTCCCTTCATTTAAGTTTTTAAACAGAGATTGTAAGTAATTGAGAACCCAAAACTGTTGCCTGTGTTAAACTTCTAAACAATTCAGTTTTGACTATGTTTTGTGACCTAGTCTCCAAAGCTTTTGGAGAAGAGAATATCAGACTGACACTACTCATTCTCATCTTCTCTCTCACCAGCCCCACCACCAATCCCACAAAAGGCTAACCCACAAGGTACCAAAACCAATCCTATTTGAGCTTATACTTCTAAATTGGACAAAAATACAAATTAAAAAGTCAGAGTCATGTAGCACAGAAACAACCAGTCCAACTTGACAATGTCAACTAGCCATCCCAATCTGACCTGGCTCCATTTGTCAGCATTTGGACCATACTGCTTAAAACCTACCGATTCACACATGCATCCAGATGCCTTTTAAGTGTTGTAATTGCACCCGCCACCACCAGTTCCCGTGGCAGCTCATTCTATAAACGCACCACCCTCTGCATGAAAGCCCTCTCACCATCCCAGGGAAAAGTTCTGGTTTCTCCCACCCTAGGGACAAGATCTTGGTTATTCACCCTATCCATGCATCTCATGTTTTTAAGCTTCTGTAAAGTCACGCCTCAGCCTTCGACATTCCAGGGAGTAAAGGCCTAACCTATTCAGCCTCTCCCTACAACTCAAACCCTACGGTCCTGGCAACATCCTTGTAAATCTTTTCTAAATCCCCTCAAGTTTAACACCGATCCCACAGAAGGGAGACCAGAATTATGTGCAATATTCTAAAAGTAACCTAGCCAATGCCCTGTACAGCACTAACATGATATCTCAATTCCTGGGCATGTTTTGTCTGTTTTGCCCAGAAACCATAACCACTCTCCCCTACATCAAAGACATTTCCAAAATGACTGCCAGACTACTCAGACCTCTTGGCATCAGGGTAGCCCACAAACCCACCAACACACTAAAACAGCAGCTAATGAACTTAAAATACCCCATACAGACAACAAGCAAAACGAACATCATTTACAAAATACCTTGCAAGAACTGTGGCAAACACTACGTTGGACAAACAGGCAGAAAGCTAGCCACCAGGATACACGAACATCAACTAGCCACAAAAAGACATGACCCACTATCACTAGTATCCTTACATACAGATGAGGAAGGACACCACTTTGATTGGGACAACACATCCATCCTAGGACAAGCCAAACAGAGACACGCACAAGAATTCCTAGAAGCATGGCATTCCAACCGGAACTCCATCAACAAACACATTGATTTGGAGCCCATCTACCATCCTCTGAGGAAAAGAACAGGAAATGCCACCACCAACCCAAGGAAACCTAAACAGATAAATAGAAAGCGGGACATAGCACCAGCGCTTCATCGAAGGCTCACTGTATGTTGTTACCTAGAATGGTGATGAAACGTCTGAAAACTAACCTTCCAGCTCAGCAAGCAAATTCACATCCAGAACCTCAAACTGAGCTACAAATCTTCTCAAAATCTCAATTCCTATACTCAATGCTATAGTCAATGAAGGTAAACTACCAAGTGCCTTCTTCACCATCCTGTCTAGTGACTCCACTTTCAAGGAACTATGCACCCACAGCTCTTTGCAAGCCTGGACAGCATTTTTTTGTCACTGTCTGTTAATGCAAGGAAGCCCCTGACTTGGAAATGGCACCTTAGCATGTAGTTGAGATGAGAAACTCTGCAGTCCTCGTGTTATTTCAAAATTTACAAGGACACAAGTAGTAGGAAGAGTAAGGTGTTCAGCATTTCAAGCCTGTCCCACCGTATAACAAGACCATGGCTGATCTGCCCCAGACCTTAACTCCTCTTTCATGCCAGTTCCTCATGGCCCTCAACTCCTCAATATTTCAAACCTCTTGAAATACTTTAGCAATCTAGCTTCCACAAGTCCCCAGGGTAGGAGGTTCAAAGCAACCACTATCCTAGGAAAAGAAATTCCTCTGCATTGCAGTTTTAATGAAGTTTCTCCCCATGCTGGAGCTATAGCCCCTAGTTCAAGATCCCACTAGCAGAGCTAACTTTTCAGAAGATCACATTTGGTCTATCATGCCTGGCTCACCCATTTTGTCAACATCTATCCTGTCAAGCCCCTTCAATATTTGTATGCTTCATTAATATCACCCCATATTCTCTTAATGCCAGTGAATAAATATTTAACTTCTTTGGCAATTGATGCGTCAACTCCTTGATCCCAGCAATCAGCCAAGGGAATTTCTTTTGAACTGCCTCCAGTGCTAGTATATCCTTCCTTAAAAATAGAGAACGAAACTGGACACTACGTGCTGCTTCACCAACATCTTGTACAGTTGCAACAAGAATTGTGTGCTTTTAAATTCCACCACCCCAGCAATAAAGACAAAAATCCAATTACCTCCTTGATCAGGGACAAAAACAGAAGTTGCTGGAAAAGCTTAGGTCTGGCATCATTGGTGGAGTAAAGACCAGTTAACATTTTGCAGTGACCCTTCCTCAGAATTGTGTTCTGGGGCAGGGTCACCAGACCCAAAACGTTAACTCTAATTTTTTCTTCAGAGATGCTGTCAGACCTGCTGAGCTTTTCCAGCAACTTGTGTTTATGTTCCTGATTTACAGCATCCACAGTTCTTTCGTGATTTTTTTTAACCTCCTTGATCATTTGTTGTATCTGCAAGCTTCTCCTGTGTTTCACACCCAAGAACATCCAGAACCCCACTTTTACTGCACCTTCTTGGATTATCTCTTTCCATTTAATAACAGTCTGCTTTTTGATTCTTCCTACCAAAATCATGACTTCACATTTTTCCTCTAAGCTCAAACAGCCAAGCTTTTGCCCACTCTCTCAACCCATTGATATCCCCTTGCAGATTCCTTATACCCTGCCCCCCCCAGAACCTTATATCCTGCCTTATAGATTACATATTGTCAGATTTGTCAGCATTACACTTTGCTACCTCTGCATTTATAAAGGAGTTTTGTTGGTTTAAAAGCCCACTTGGTTCACTAATGTCCTTTAAGAAAGTAAGTATACCATTCTTACTCAGTCTGGCCTACACGTGACTCGAGCACGAAATAAGACTGTTGACTCTTTGGGCAATAAAAGCTGGTCTAGCCAGTAACACCCACATACCATGAATTAAGTTTAAAAATAGTCAGCATTCAGAATTTGTCACAAGCTCAAGCTAAGAAGAACCCTCGTGCTTAGCATAATTTCATTAAACTGCAAAGTTGATTCAACAATTTACATCATATCTCTTAGTAAGAGGTCAAAACCTATGACTGTTTAAGAACTCTACAATAAAACAATCCATTACTTTGAGTAGGAAGACAATATAGGAACTACACAGAGCGTTTCTTATCTCAATTACAAACTGCTGTCCTATTCACAGGGCAGACGCTTCTCCACATTATCAACTGCCACATTTTCTATAAGTAGATTTTAAAGTGGCATTCAGGGAGAGTGATAAAATTGTGTCCCCGTAATCTCCCAGCTATGATTATCAAAAGGAAGTCTGAATAGGGAAGAGAGAAAAAAAAACAAAGAACCAAAAGAACCCCAGACAGGCCTGTACAAACCTGCCTAGTCAGCATATTGCAAAGCAATATGGTGGATTAAGGGGAGAGTTCACCTATTAATTATAATCAGCAAACCTGCAAGCCACATTAGTATAAAGCAACATCCTAAAATGCAGTTTCACCACTAAGACTCTAAATGCACCAAATCTAAGCACTTACACTTTTAATTTCCTGTACTATTAATGGGGTTTAAAAGTACAGTGAAGTTAGCAATGCTGAGATTTGGAATCAAAGCAGACACACACTGTGGAGTAGGGCTCTAGATAGGCCTGAACCTGCTGACTCAATTAGGTGAGAATGTTGTCATTAAGCGATCATACACAGTTACTGTCTAAATCCAGAAACCAAGTGTATTTGAATATCCCATTGCTTTGTCTCTACTCCCCTGCCTAGATCAGGTATCTAGGATGCAACCGTACACCAGCTTTAGCAATACACAGAAATTCTGTTGTGGACTAAGAAGTCAGTGTGTAAACTAAGATTCATCTAAACTACCTCAGGTCCAATTGCACAACAGCTGATAGCTTACAGCAGAAATTCAAGTTACAAATTGCAGTGGAAGCACATTCTTCCACAAGTGTTCAACATTCTCAAAGAAGAATGTTCTTCCTGACATATTACTCATCGTAGCACTGAATATTTTATAGACTTCTCTCGATTGTAAGACCTAAAGTTCACTCATCTTTCATCACAGAATGGTTACAACACAAAGAAACTATTCCACTCATTACAACAGCAACTCATCTAGTTCAATTCCACTATTTTCCTGTTGCCATACAAAGCATTTCTTCCTTAATTGTTCAATCCTGTTTAGCAACATGTAATTAAATGGTCGAACAGTGCACTGAAAAATCTTTCACTTCTTTTTGTTCGTGAAATATGGGAGTCATTAGCTATGTCAGCTTTTATTGCCAATCCCTAACTGCCCAAGGTGGGGTGTAGTGTGAGCTGCCTTCTTGAACTGCCGTAGTCCATGTTATGGAACATAGAACATTACAACACAGTACAGGCCCCTCGGCCCTTGATGTTGTGCCGACCTGGCATACCAATCTCAAGTCCATCTAACCCACACTATTCCATGTATGTCCATATGCTTATCCAATGACGCCTTAAATGTACCCAAAGTTGGCGAATCTACTACCGTTGCAGGCAAAGCGTTCCATTCCCTTACTACTCTTCGAGTAAAGAAACTACCTCTGACATCTATCCTATATCTTCCACCCCTCAATTTAAAGCTATGCCCCCTCGTGCTCGCCGTCACCATCCTAGGAAAAAGGCTCTCCCTATCCACCCTATCTAACCCTCTGATTATTTTAGATGTCTCAACTAAGTCACCTCTCAACCTTCTTCTCTCTAATGAAAACAGCCTCAAGTCCCTCAGCCTTTCCCCATAAGACCTTCCCTCCATACCAGGCAACATCCTAGTAAATCTCCTCTGCACCCTTTCCAAAGCTTCCACGTCCTTCTTGTAATGCGGTGACCAGAACTGTACACAATACTCCGAGTGCAGCCGCACCAGAGTTTTGTACAGCTTCACCATAACCTCTTGGTTCTGGAACTCGATCCCTCTATTAATAAAAGCTAAAACACTGTATGCCTTCTTAACAGCCCTGTCAACCTGGGTGGCAACTTTCAAAGATCTGTGTACATGGACACCGAGATCTCTCTGCTCATCTACACTACCAAGAATCTTACCATTAGCCCAGTACTTTGCCTTCCAGTTACTCCTACCAAAGTGCATCACCTCACACTTGTGTGCATTAAACTCCATTTGCCACCTCTCAGCCCAGCACTGCAGCTTATCTATGTCTCACTGCAACCTACAGCATCCTTCGTCACTATCCATGACTCTACCGACCTTAGTGTCGTCTGCAAATTTACTAACCCATCCTTCTACGCCCTCATCCAGGTCATTTATAAAAATGACAAATAGCAGTGGTCCCAACACCAACCCTTGCAGTACACCACTAGTAACTGCTCTCCAGGATGAACATTTCCCATCAACTACCACCCTCTATCTTCTTTCAGCAAGCCAATTTCCGATCCAAACTGCTATATCTCCCACAATTCCATTCCTCCGCATTTTGTACAATAGCCTATTGTGGGGAACCTTATCGAACACCTTGCTGAAATCCATATACACCACATCAACCAGTTTACTGTCATCTACCTGTTTGGTCACCTTCTCAAAGAACTCATTAAGGTTTGTGAGGCACGACCTTCCCTTCACAAAACCGTGCTGACTATCCCTAATCAATTTATTCTTTTCTAGATGATTATAAATCCTATCCCTTATAACCTTTTCCAACACTTTACCAACAAAAGAGGTAAGGCTCGCTGGTCTATAATTACCAGGGTTGTCTCTACTCCCCTTCTTGAACAGGGGGAACACATTTGCTATCCTCCAGTTATCTGGCACTATTCCTGTAGACAAATGACGAGTTAAAGATCAATGCCAAAGGCTCAGCAATCTCCTCCCTGGCTTCCCAGAGGATCCGAGGATAAATCCCATCCGGCCCAGGGGACTTATCTATCTTCACCTTCTGTAGGATTTCGAATACCTCTTCCTTGTGAACCTCAATCCCACCTAGTCTAGTAGCCTGTATCTCAGTATTCTCGACAACATTGTTGTTTTATAGAGTGAATACTGTTGAAAAATATTCATTTAGCGCTTCCCCTATCTCATCTGACTCCACACACAACTTACCACTACTATCCTTGATTGGGCCTAATCTTACTTTCGTCATTCTTTTATTCCTTAAATACCCGTAGAAAGGCTTAGGGTTTACCCTGATCCTATCCGCCAACAACTTCTCATGTCTCCTCCTGGCTCTTCTGAGCTCTCTCTTCAGGTCTTTCCAGACTGCTACTGGAGCTGATATTCCAGAATCTTGACCCAGTGACACTATATGACTGCGAGATAGTTCCAAGTCTTGGATGGCGTGATGCTCCCACATACATGCTACTCTTGTCTATCTAGGTGGTCAAGTTCTGGGTTTGGATGATGCTGTTAAAAGGATCTTTGAGGAGTTACCATCAAGCATCTTGCAGAAGGCAAATTGCTACCATTGCATATAAATGGTAGATGGTTGGCTTAAGTAGGCGGGTGAGCCTTGAAACAAGAGATTTGTTTTGTTCTGTATACTGCCAAGCTTCTTGAAATGTTATTGAAATTGTTTTGTAAATAGCAGGCAGGCACTGGCAAGACAGGAAGTGAGTTATGTGCCGCAAAATCCTTTGTATGTTCTCTAGCCACAGTATTTACAAGCCTAGTCCAGTTCAGTTTCTGAACAATGGTATTAGGCCACAGTGGGGTAACATGCTCAAAAAATCAAGCTCTGCTATTCTCTGAGGAGTCATAAATATTTTAAGAAATTACATACAGAACGTAGAACACAGAACAGTACAGCACAGAACAGACCCTTCAGCCCACGATGTTGTGCTGACCATTGATCCTCATGTATGCACCCTCAAGTTTCTGTGACCATATGCATGTCCAGCAGTCTCTTAAATGACCCCAATGACCTTGCTTCCACAACTGCTGCTGGCAACGCATTCCATGCTCTCACAACTCTCTGTAAAGAACCCGCCTCTGACATCCCCTCTATACTTTCCTCCAACCAGCTTAAAACTATGACCCCTCGTGTTAGCCATTTCTGCCTTGGGAAATAGTCTCTGGCTATCAACTCTGTCTATGCCTCTCGTTATCTTGTATACCTCAATTAGGTCCCCTCTCCTCCTCCTTTTCTCCAATGAAAAAAGTCCGAGCTCAGTCAACCTCTCTTCATAAGATAAGCCCTCCAGTCCAGGCAGCATCCTGGTAAACCTCCTCTGAACCCTCTCCAAAGCATCCACATCTTTCCTATAATAGGGCGCCCAGAACTGGACGCAGTATTCCAAGTCCGGTCTAACCAAAGTTTTATAGAGCTGCAACAAGATCTCACGACTCTTAAACTCAATCCCCCTGTTAATGAAAGCCTAAACACCATATGCTTTCTCAACAACCCTGTCCACTTGGGTGGCCATTTTAAGGGATCTATGTATCTGCACACCAAGATCCCTCTGTTCCTCCACACTGCCAAAAATCCTATCCTGAATCCTGTACTCAGCTTTCAAATTCGACCTTCCAAAATGCATCACCTTGCATTTATCCAGGTTGAACTCCATCTACCACCTCTCAGCCCATCTCTGCATCCTGTCAATGTCCCGCTGCAGCCTACAACAGCCCTCTCTACTGTCAACGACACCTCCAACATTCGTGTCGTCTGCAAACTTGCTGACTCATTCTTCAATCCCCTCATCCAAGTCTTTAATAAAAATTACAAACAGTAGAGGCCCAAGGACAGAGCCCTGTGGTACCCCACTCACCACTGACTTCCAGGCAGAATATTTTCAGAATATTTACCACTCGCTGCCTTCTGTTGGCCAGCCAATTCTGTATCCAGACAGCTAAGTTCCCCTGTATCCCATTCCTCCTGACCTTCTGAATGAGCCTACCATGGGGAACCTCATCAAATGCCTTGCTGAAGTCCATATACACCACATCCACAGCTCGACCCTCATCAACTTTTCTAGTCACATCCTCAAGAACTCGATAAGGTTTGTGAGGCATGACCTGCCCCTCTCAAAGCCGTGTTGACTGCATTTAATCAAGCCATGCTCTTCCAGATGGTCATAAATCCTATCCCTCAGAATCCTTTCTAACACCTTGCAGATGACAGACGTGAAACTTACTGGTCTGTAATTGCCGGGGATTTCCATATTTCCTTTCGTGAAGAGAGGAATTACATTTGCCTCTCTCCAGTCCTCAGGTACGACTCCAGTGGAGAGCGAGGATGCAAAGATCTTCGCAAGTGGCAAAGCAATTGCATTTCTCGCTTCCCAAAGCAGCCGAGGACAAAACTGGTCCGGGCCTGGCGACTTGACAATCTTAATGTTTGACAAAATTTTCAGCACATCAGCTTCCTCTATCTCCGTCCATTCCAGCATGCACACCTGCTCTTCAAAGGTTTCATTCACTACAAAGTTCTTTTCTTTCGTAAAGACAGAAGCAAAAGACTCATTTAGGGCTTCCCCTACCACCTCAGACTCCACACACAAGTTCCCTATGCTATCCCTGATCGGCCCTACTCTTTCTTTGACCATTCTCTTATTCCTCACGTAAGTGTAAAATGCCTTTGTGTTTTCCCTAATTCGTTCTGCCAAGCCTTTCTCGTGCCCCCTCCTGGCTCTCCTCAGACCATTTTTGAGCTCCTTCCTTGCCTGCGTGTAATCCTCTCGCTGAACTTGACCCTAGCTTCCTCCACCTTATGTAAGCTACCTTCTTCCTTCTCACAAGAAGCTCCACCGCTCTCGTCATCCAAGGTTCCTTTATCTTACCCCTTCTTGCCTGTCTCAGAGGGACATATTTACTCATCACTCGCAACAACTGTTCCTTAAACAGTCTCCACATGTCTATAGTGCCCTTACCATGGAACAATTGCTCCCAGTCCATATGCATGTGGAATTCCAAAATTTGTCTTTCAGATCCAGGTTAACAGAAAACTCAGACCAGGTTTCCATTCTTAACAAGGATAACTATTCATTACACAATTAACTCAATTCAAAAGCTACAGACAAAAAAATTATGGACTGTTGATTTACAGCTCGACTGGATAAAACATTAACCTGTTCAGAAACCCCTGTTGAACAAACATTAACAGGGCAAAAACGGCATGATGGGCAGAGCAAGAGACTGGGAAGGCAACTCAGGGGTTCCTGTCTACAGGGTTTGCTGAGATGATTTGTGTCAATGAGAATGCTGCTTCACAATAATTTCTCCAAATACTCTGATCTGTTTACAAAATACACAGAGGGACTGGTATACAGGAAAATTAAAAGATATGGTATTTAGAATCATTATAATGATAATGGAAATATTCAGTTGATGACAATGTCATTGAATGTAAAGAGGCAATGGTTAGATTCCTTGTGTTGGAGAAAGTCATTGGCTGGCATTTGAATTGTGCAAACATGTTACTTGCTGGTTATCAGCCTAAGCCTGGATTCTGCCCTGGTCTTGATACATCTGTACGTGGACTGGTTCAGTATCCAAATGAGTCACAAAAAGTGCTGAATGTTGTGCAATCCATCAGCAAACATCTTCATTTTGGATCTGACGATGGAAAGTCATTGATAATGCTAAAGATGATTGGGTCTGAGACACTATCCTGAGAAACTCTTGTAATCATGTTCTGGGGCTGAGGTGATTGACCTCCAACCACAACCATCTTTGTGCTGGATGAGACTCGAACCAGTGGAAAATTTTTGGGTACAGAACATACATGGGCAATCTTCTACAAATGGTGAATAGGTGCCAGTTATGTAGCTATACCTTAACAGCTTGGCTATGGGCATGGCTAGTTGAGAATGCAAGTGCCAGGAGGAGTAGGCCATCAGACGCTAAGCTTGCTCTACCAATCAAAAAGATCATTGCTGATCTTTTTGTGGCCTCAGTTCCATTTAGCCACCCTCTCACCATAACCCTTAATTCCTTTACTATTCAAAAAATCTGAGCTTTAAAAGCATTCAACAAGGAAGCCTCAACTAGTTCAATGGGGTTGGAATTCTAGATTCACAATCCTTTGGGTGAAGAAGTTCCTCCTCAATTCAATCCTAAATCTGCTCCTCCTAATTTTGAGGCTATGCCTTCTTGTTACAGTTTTACCGACCACTGGAAACAACGTCTCTTCTTTTTTTCTTATCTATTCTGTTCACAATTGTGTTTCTGGAGCACAAATCTTCACTACTATTGTCAAAAATTGTTGTCAGGACCCATAGTATCCAGTATCTTCAGGCATTTCATGATGTCATGGAGTGAATGAAGTTGATTGAAGACTATCAGGGATACTGGGCACTGATATGCTGGCATCCCTCATCATTGAGGGTGTAGTTCCTGTTAGCCAGTTTATTGCTCTTCACCATGCAACTGAATGTAGCAGGGGTGCAAAGTTTAGTTGAGAGATCATTTAGACCATTCTGCTGCATGCTGTTTTCACTGTTTGGCATAACAATAGGCCTGTACTGTAGTTTCACAAGTTTGCATCATTGTTTTGGGTAAACCTAGCAATGCTCCTCACATGACCTTCTGCACTCTTCTTTAAACCAGGTTAATCTCTTGGTTTGATGAGAAGGGTAAAGTGGGGATATGCTCAACTATGAGATTACAGATTTGCTGTGCAAAAAGGTTTTTCCTCAAGGCATCTCTGCTTCTTTGGCCAATCACCTTACAAATCGGTGACCCCTGGGAAAAACCGGCATAAAGAATGGAGGGCTAAATCAGCTCTATCCAGATTCCACGTGATTTTGATCACATCTATCAAAACTCATTAATCTTCTCTTTTCTTCACCAACCTCTCTACAGTAGTGCAACTACAGCATAGAACTCACAATTATACACCATGAAAATTCAGCCAAAACTACGTTTCAATTTTTGAATTTTAAAAGATTTGTGGAAATTAATGACACGAGTCTGCAAATTTTAGAGAAAATATCCTATTATCATTAACCTTCACTTCTAGTATTAGAATTTTCCAAGATGACAATAGCTGGAATGGAGTTAGGGTGTTGAGGGAAGACTGAAAAAGAACATGAATCCTTAACTCTGTTTTTCTTTCTCTGCAGATTCTGCCAATCCTGGATTACCTCCAGGTACTTAGTTTTTTACTTCAGATCTCCAGTTTCCACAGTCCTTTTCATTTATGATACATTGGACAATCCTCAAGAAGTCTGTTGCAAACTGTGCAAATAGCAAGTAAATTAATTTTGATTGATTTCTGTTCACGTTGCTGCATCACCACAATAAGGATTGAGATGAACAGCATAGGCGTACTTAGCAAGAAGTTAGGGAATTAGATGAGAAAGGAAGCAAAGAGATACATTGATGGGATTAGATGATGATGGATGGAAGGATTCTTGCACTTCAGATAGCAATAAAATAAAAATCAATTAGGTAATGTTGAAAACAATTATTGTAATAAAAATATCAAGAAACTCTTACCCTTCTAATATATTTTTGAGTATCTATAAGTAACAAAACATACAGAAATGAAAAGGTTACCTTCTTAAAACATTTACAGAAAGTAGCAGAAAGGCTACTTTGAAGCAGCTACAGCAGTGGAGGTTGACCATTTTGCTTCTACCTTAATATGTATAGATTTGGACAACTTCCTGGATTACAAAATTTCCACCAAAATGACAAAGAATGCCTCTCGAGATGGCCATAAAACTGAGTGCTCCATCCTATCTGAGCAAGTAGTGCTGAGAGATAGCAACAGTCGCAGAACCACCATTAGCATTTGCAGTAGCAAATCTTGAAACTAAGTCTTCCTGCCAAAAGATCCATGCTGAACTTGAACAGGTTTCCAAGGCAGGCAAAAAGTAACCTGATGTCAGATGCTAAGATTCTGTTCTTTATATAAACCAATCAAATTCCCAAACAGTAGGGTCAGGTCCCCAATGGGAATGAGGAAGGAAGGTCTGAATTATCCTGCGATGTTCATGATGCTCTCTCAACAAACTCTGGACAGGATTACAAAGAAACTGTCACCTGTGAAGCTTGCTGAAATGTCTTTTGAAAAGTAATAAATTTAGAAAGGGAAAGAAGAGATGTGCATCACGAAATAAGCTACTATATGGCCCCACCTCTATCATGAACCAATAGATCTTGAAAAACACCAAAGGTCGTCTAAAAAGAGAAGAGAAATTTGGTACCTCAAGAAATCTACTGGCACACCAGCTCTGAGTGAAGTTACTGGAAAATGGATTCCAGAGTGTTCAACCTTGTGTTTCAACAATTTTGCGAGAGAAAAGTAGATTTGTTTCAGGCTGAGCCTAGGGGGGGAAAAAAGCAGCCTCAGCAAAAGACAAAGAAAGGTGAAAAGAGCGAGCAAGCGCTTCTTTGGGAGAAGAAGGGAAGGCAGTGGCCTAGTGGTATTATTGCGGGGCTGTTAATCCTGAGACCTAGCTCACGTTCTGGAACCTGGCTTTGAATCCTGCAGTTGGTGGAATTTAAATTCAATAAATACCTGGAATTAAGAGTCTAATGAAGACCATGAGTCCATTGCCAATTGTCAGAAAAACCCATCTGGTTCACTGCTGCCCTTTAGGGAAGGAAATTGCCATTCTTACCTTGTCTGGCCGACACGTAACTCCAGGCCCACAGCATTGTGGTTGACTCTTAACCTGCGCTCTGGGTAATTCGGGATGGGCAATAAATGCTGACCTAGTCAGCAACGCCCTCATTCCACGAGGAAGAATAAAGCTCTTCATTTTCAAGCTTTGTAAATCTCCCCTATCTTCTCCCATAATCTCAGGTAATGAAATTTCAGAAGTAAAAATGGGTAATGTTAAAAAGGAAACTTACCTCAGCTGCCCTGAGCAAAGGAGACAGCACCAAAAAGAAAGGCAGTTGTGATTTTTCTGACGATTCTAATCCCCTTAAAGTGGGTTTTACAGCTTTGACTACAAGGCAGCAGCACCTGTACAAGTGTAGATAAGCTTATATTTTGATTTTAAGTCATTGAATTTCATATCAGATAGAACATTACCTGCCTTTTCAACTTCTGCTTCACTATGTCCTAAAAGTAATTTAAATTCTCCACACGAAAAAAGGGGGGGGGAAAATTGACAGGAACTTGAAGCAAAACAAATTCGAGGATAGCCTCACCCAGTTCTTTCAGTTGGTTTAAACCAACTGGTTTTACTTCTATGATTGCAAAGCTGAAAGGAGACCTTTAACCTCTTCAGATAATGCTGTTGAAGAGACGTGACTTGCTCATTCCTTCAATTCGCCTCAAAGCTTCACTCTTAAACCTGGACATCCACTTAATGTGTAACAATTAGAGCTTCTGTTGTACTTTGCCAGATTACCAATTATTTTAAGTTTTCTCATTTGATAAAGATTTAAATAATGTCTAAAGGATATTTTGAAAATCATTCTTCAGATGTGGAGATGCTGGGAAGGCCATTATTTTTGCCCATTCCAGTTTGTACTTTATCCTTGCCTCCTCTGCAATCCTTCAGTTGATGGGATACAGCACAATAGCATTCAGTAGGGAATTCGCGGAGGCTGACAAAGTGACAATGAAGCAACATTGATAACTGCCTAATTTAGAATCGTGCCGGATTTGGAAGGGAACTTGACAAATGGCGATTGTTCCATGACACAGGGATTGAGACTGTTGAGGAGAGAAATCTCTTTCCATATAGTTGATTGATTTTTCCCAGCATTTGAGGCTCCTCCCATTGTTGTTTAGTCCTACCCACTAGGGCTACAGAGATATGACGCTGAAACGTAGGACCTGTACAGAATTGACCGTTTTTTTTTGGAAAATCCTTTCCCTGAGGAAAACAATGACATCATGTTGACAGACTGCAGTCTGAAACGAGTTACATTTCCAAGGTGCTAATTTTCCTTCTTAGCGTTTCAAAAATGAATTTAAACAGAAAATAAAAGTAACCTTCGTGTGGAGCATCCCAGACTTTATCCTACAGCTCCTATAGTCACAACACGAAAGCATTTCGATTGCTGTACAAAGTGGCACTCGGATCTCATCTACGCTAAAAGAGAATGAATCCCTACCAACTTACCCCCGTTATCCTCACAACAGCAAACATTTTCAAAACATGAATAAGGCAGGCTACAGACAACATGCAACATATGACCCTTCTATTACAGACATCCATGACTAGTACCCCTTGCAAACAAAACAAAACAATGGGTGTCAAACACTCAGTCTTTGATGAGACCTTGGTTTTAGATCAATAACTTATTTTAGAAAAAGAAAGCCATTGAAACCGACAATCATGCACATTTACGATCCTATCACATTAATATACCAGTATAATCTGCCCTTTTAAACAATACTTCACTGAAAATTTCAAGCGCATAGATAGATTGTACTGCTTTAAAGCAAACGGTTGTTTTTAAAAAAGCTATTCACAACGTGTGGAGCACTGAGTGCAATAGGTTTGTTCTGCACCGGCTTTATTCATGAATAATTTATATCAACTGCTATGTTGTGGAGCCAAGGAGCCTCAATGTTCTGTTTTAGCACAATCACAGCAACAGAGATGGCAGCTTTTCCTGATACAAGCTTTTCTCTCAAATACCATAGTAAACACTTAAGCCTGTAAACTGCAAAATCCATTTAACAAAGGAATTATAGCCACATTCACTAAAGATAATCAGATGAAGATTACTGTTGAAATACTGACTAAAATCAGAAAAGTCACAGATGAAAGATGCTTGAAAATCTCTTTCCATATAGTTGATTGATTTTTCTCAGCATTTGAGGCTCCTCCCATTGTTGTTTAGTCCTACCCACTAGGGCTACAGAGATATGACGTTGAAACGTAGGACCTGCACAGAATTTACTGTACTGTTTTTTCTGAAAATCCTGAGGAAAACAATGACATCATGTTGACAGACTGCAGTCTGAACTAAGTAACGTTTCCAAGATGCTAATTTTTCATCTTAGCATTTCAAAAATGAATTGAATTTAAACAGAAAATTTTGCTCGAGCTCCAGAGATTAATGAATACTCTGAACTGCGATTTAAAAATGGGATATAGTAAGGAAGTTGGGCTGCAAAACATTAATAAGCAATGCTTGAGCTATGCTTAGACAAAAATAAATGTCAAATGCTTCAAATTAGTAATAGAAGGAGAGTTAGTTATATGGCTTCATATATCCCTCCCAAACAGAAACTTCCACAGGCTAAGAAATAATACTGAGTCTAAAGCTCAGAATCAAGTGGGCAGGCAATGATTTTGATGACCACTTGCCAATTTTCCCTCCTCATTGCATGCAGACAAGAGCTCCTCTGTGCTGGTTACCCTCCAGGACCTTAGGGGACTACTATGTACGTGTCTGCTTTGACTGGAACCATCAGCAGCCTATCCAACAGCGGTGGAGCCTGATTCCGTTCTCATACAGAAATGACCACATGTACCTCCAGCAAAATCTTTAGATAGAAACTAAGAACAGGACTCGAGATAACAAGGTATAGAGCTGGACGAAGACAGCAAACCAAGCAGCAGAGGAGCAGGAAGGCTGATGTTTCAAGCCTAGACTCTGAAGAAGGGTGCTCGGATGCTGCTTAGCCTGCTGTGTTTGTCCAGCTCTACACCTTGTTAGCTCAGATTCTCCAACATCTGCAGTTCCTACTATCTCTAAGAACAGGACTTGCTATTTTCTGCTTCGAACACAAGTTTGCTGAAGTCAAAAATGTTTCTTTGCTCAGAGCATGGTCATGAAGAGAAGTAACACAATGCAAGCCGATGAAGAAGCAGTTGCACAAGCTTCACATGCAAAGAGGGAAAGTATAGGAAATAATGCTGAACTGTAAAGGACAGATCACGTGGAAAGAGAAGTTTCAGGTTAGATTACCTCTCCTATCTTCGGTAAGGGTAACAAGTTTGATGCATCTGACTAGACAACTGAAGTATTCAAATTTCTACAGCTGCAAGATGAATATTATTGTTCATTTAAACCAGATTGCGAGACTGGCACAGAAATACAGGGAAGAAGCAAAATTATGGTCATAGCTACTTATGGAGGGAAGGTTCAAATTAAGTTGACAACTAGTTTGTCAATATCATGCTCACATTATTACATGTCGAAATTGTAATTCGGAGAAGAGTTAATGGTATACAGGCTAGAGATAAGTATTCTCTATTGTCCAACAGCCCTTACTGAAGCTTTTCAAGACCAGTTACATCTGTGAATGTTCAACAAAAAGGTGATTAGTATGGTGTAAGGAATACAGAGGCTGGAGAAGCTTGGTTTGTTCTTCCTCAAACAGAAAAGTTAAGAGATCTGATAAACAAGTTCAACATTATGATAGATTTTTTAAAAATTACCTAAGCAGAAACTATTTACACAGGTACAAGGGTCAGTAATTCAAGGTAAAGCATCAAGGTGATCGAGAAAACCAGAAATGACATTCAAAAACTTGAGACAAATTAATGCAGCAAGTTTCAAAAGCTTTCAAATACTAAGTGGATAAATATTGAAAAAGGAACAATTTACTGTGATGTGGGAAAAGTCTGTGTATGTGTGTGGCAGGATTGGGGAGGGGTGGAGGAAGAGTCATCAGATCACCCTGACAAAGACATATTCGATGGGCCAAATAATCCCTTCTAAACTGTATACCTGGTTCCTGAACGTATCTTCTGAAACTCCTTTGCCAAAATATTTCCTGGTTAAATTTTAAGTGTAAAGGTTTGTTTGAGCTAGGGCATTCTAAATGGTCAACACTAGAAAGTATGGTGCACTGCTTTACAATAAAAGCACATAATAATGGAAAAATGCTCATACTGGGTATTATGAAAATATGACAGAATCCATTTCAAAAGTCTTTTCACAAATGCATTTAAACAAAGGTCAAAACAATAACAAGCATTGAAATTCTCGTGTGCTATGCCACTATCGTCTTCCAGCATCTATACTAATTTAGATGTGGAAGCAGGGATACTAAAAATAGCTCTAATATTGCTGCCGCCTGCACTAACCATCTGTCCTGTAGCAGCCATGTCTTATTTGTCCTCCTGCTTACGGCTGTTAAACAGAGCTCAGGGTATAGAAAGGCCATTTGATAGCCGACATACTCCATCACAGGTACTGTGCCCAAGGAACCATCATCATCTAATTAAAGAATATTCTGTGTCTCACTGAAAGAGGAAGAATGCACTGAAATGGTGGCAACAGCTTGGACCAGCTCTATAACAAAAGCATCAGCATGAAATGGAGGAAAAATACAGGCACAAAGATTCCAACAGAAACATTTTTTTTTGAGTCCAAAGTGAACAAATGCTATAAACAGAAAAATACTGTAAAAACTACATCTGACATTTGATTATTCTGACAGCTTGTAATCCCCTTCATCTTCAAAGAAATACTCACCTTTCTGGGTAGCCCGGTCTCATTCAGCTCACAAGCGGATGATAAAAGATGCACAGCACAGTAATAAAGCTACTTCGATGTTAGGAATACCTTCACTAGTTAGACTCTGATTAACACTAAATGACAAACATCCATTTTACTTTAAAATGGAACAACTAAATACCAAGCTCACTTTGACTCATCTTTACCTTCCTATTTTGTTCTACAAATTGGATTTTCCCAAAATCATTTCCAAATGCAATCTACAAGCAACACAGAACTTACCACATACAGAACAGATACATCATGCTGTCCTGGGATGTGAACTGGTATCTCCTTCACGATTTAAAATTCTTATCCTACATGCTTCACTTCCATAAACTCCTCCAGCCCAACATCACAGTTCTCAAAGTGACCATTCACTAGTTGTCCAATTAGAATTGAAGACACTATATACAGCAAAGGTTATGGGTGTTGACAGTATTCCAGTCACAGTACTCAAGACTTGTGCTTTGGAATTATCCAAAACCCTGTTCCAGTACAGCTGCAAGTTAGCACCTACTCAATGTAGGAAAGACAAAAGGCAAGAAAATCTAACCAAGCCAATTACTACCCTATCAATCTACTCAAGATTAGTGCTCAAGTAATGGAAGGTGTTGTTGACAATCCCATTAACTCACAGCAATACCCTGCTCACTGATGCTACTGTTGGGTTCTGCCAGGGCCATTTTCTATCTGACCTCATTACAGTCCTGGTCCAAACAGAGATTAAAAAAAGGTTAGTTCAAGGGAAGAGTAACTGCCCTCGACATCAAGGTTACATTTGACTAAACACGGCATCTATCAAGGAACCTAAGCACAAATGGAGTAAACAGGAATCGGGGGAAGCCGTCTAATGTTTGGAGTCATACCGAGCACAAAGTAAGTTGGTTGTTTTGAACACAGACATTAATGGGAAGTGTAGGTGGGGCGAAGAATATCAGTAGGACATTACTGCATGGAGTTCCTCAGATGATGCATCCTAGTCTCAAAATTCATTCCTACATCACTGATATCCACACACCACCCTGACTTGGAAATATATCGCCTTTCCTTCAAAATCCTGGAACACCCTTCCTAACTGCACCATGGGTGTCTCTGCTCCAGTTCACGAATGCAGATTTTGACCATCTTTCGACAAGCAACAAGGATCAACAAATGTCGTATTTGATGTGGAGGTGCCAGTGTCGGGGTGGGGTGGACAAAGTCAGAAGTCTATAAGACCATAAGACATAGAAGTGGAAGTAAGGCCATTCGGCCAATCAAGTCCACTCCGCCATTTAAATCATGGCTGATGGGTATTTCAACTCCATTTCCCTGCACTCTCCCCGTAGCCCTTGATTACTTCTGAGATCAAGAATTTGTCGATCTCTGCCTTGAAGGCATCCAACATCCCGGCCTCCATTGCACTCTGTGGCAATGAATTCCACTGGCACACCACTCTCTGGCTGAAGAAATGTCGTCTCATTTCAGTTTTAAATTTACCCCCTTTAATTTTAAGGCTGTGCCCACGGGTCCTAGTCTCCCCGCCTAATGGAAACAACTTCCTAGCATCCACCCCTTCTAAACCATAGAAGCACATGAAACCAAGTTATAATTCAACAAGGTTTATTTGCAATCACAAGCTTTCAAAGTGTAGCCCCTTTGTCAGGTGAAGTGAGAGAGGACAGCATACGCATATACACAGAGGCCAAGGGCAGGAGAGATCAAAAGATCAAACAAATGGTGTGAGTGGCGTGTTGAATAACAAGTCTCTGTAGGTGATCAAGAGTGTCAGGCAGTGCGAGTAAAGTGTCAACTGCTGAATAACAAGCAAAGGGATGACCTACAATCTGATTACATGGGCAAGGGCGCAGGCGAGAGAGAATTACAAAAGCCTAAAAATTAAGGTGATGCTGGAGACAAACCAAATGGCTGGAATAACATGATAGGTATACGAGACACATGTCAAAGGTCTAGCCAAAGTAATAAGTAATCCAAAACTGTGCAAACTAATTAAGATAGAGAGATCATAACAATTTATCAAGGTGATGGTGTCAAAAGCAGGTAGATTTTACCGTTACAGAACAGTGTGGTGGGGTCACAGCATGATATGAACCGATTTCACAGCTGAGGCCATCTTCACGGGTATGGATGAGTGATAATGGGAACTGCAGATGCTGGAGAATCCAAGATAATGAAATGTGAGGCTGGATGAACACAGCAGGCCCAGCAGCATCTCAGGAGCACAAAAGCTGACGTTTCGGGCCTAGAATCTGATGAAGGGTCTAGGCCCGAAACGTCAGCTTTTGTGCTCCTGAGATGCTGCTGGGCCTGCTGTGTTCATCTAGCCTCACATTTCATATTCACAGGTATGGAACTTGGCTATCAGTTTCTGCTCAGCAATTCTGTGTTGTTGTGTATCTCAAAGGCCACCTTGGAGCATGCTTGCTCAAAGATCAGGGCTGAATGTCAGAGATGTCCACATACCTTAAGAAACAACAAAACATCTAGTCCTTCCTTCACTCCACCAGGCGTCGCAGAGCCCATAAGTGACGTAGCCACAGTCTGTTGATTTCCATGTTAAACCTTGAACATTAACTGCATTTCTTTGCACTTCATATGCCCTTTCGATAAAGACCAACTGCTCAGTTGGTGACTAATTCACCATTCTTTCATGTTCTAATGTAAAGGCATCATATTGATCCAAAGCCTTGCACTGCATTTGGCCATTAAATCCTTTCCTTCACATTCAAAATAATCTTTAGTCTTAGTTCTTCTGTCTTCCCCTCAGAATTTTCAACATCCAGCCCACCAAAACAGAGCCTCAAAGAACTCATTAAACACAGCCAGGTCAATCTTTGATATGGGAAAATCGCTAACCAAGCCTAAAAGAGCCAAGAAATAAATCTATTACCCAACCATTAAGCTAATCTTCACAAAATTGTCCTTTGTCAAGAACTTGACCAATAATTTTCAGAAACCCCCTGATCTCATCCTCAATCTACTATATTTTGTTTCCAATTGAAAGAATTCCAGTTCATTTACATACAAAAAAATGGCCAATTGCTGACACAACATTCTTTGCACTCTAAAGGAAACAGTAATGTGTACCGTGCGATATTCTGCCAACAAGATAACATGCTACAAACTGTAAGCATTTCAATTGTTCAAAACTATGTCACAATGCTTCTATTCACTGACTGCTCATGTTGACATTAGAATTTGTCTATCTCCTCTCAGGTCAACAGACATAGACTCAACACTGTGCTGCCACAAAAGTGAGAAGAAATTGTTTCCCCAGGATTCTGTCAGTCACTTCAAAGAGATATAATGGGAGATCAGAAGAACACCTAGCCTCTATAGAAATTGTTGACATCGTATTTAAGGATGTACTTGGCTGACCTGTTTCCTCACTATTACCTTAAAGACTTCAGGTAGTCCTGATTGTCTCAACTACCTGACAGAAATGTTTACCTCTACCTCAAAATATTTCTGGGGCCAAGTTCAGTGACAAAATATAAGAAGTGAAGCGATATGCCTTAAATGGAAATTTACTCTTTCCATCTATTGTGCGAGCTTTTGGTGATAGATAGAGTAACAGTTTGTATAAAAAGCCAGGACCAACAGAATTTCAGTTATAGGTCAGTCACAGACTTTGGCAGAATTCAGGAGTGGTCAAAATTGACAGCCTATTTTGCACGAAGGATTTCATTTCAAGTGCAGATGGACTGCAGCAGTTCCACAATGCAGCTCACCATTACCTTCTAAACTAGGTACCTTCTAGCAACTAGGGACAGGCAATAAAAGCTGACTGAGCCAGAGGCACACGCATTCCAAGACTGAACAAAAAAAAAAGTACCTTACTAATATTCACTGACATGCCTCGTATGAGAAAAACAACAATCTGACAAATTTCATAGATTCCTTGAGTCACAATAGAGACCATTTAAGTTTTATTCTCAATGCCTTTTTACCCCATCCCCAAATTATTTTTCTGATGATTTCATACCTTTCCCTGAAGGGCACTATCAACAGGTTGCCATTCCACAGGTACAAGAACACGCTGCTTTACTAAAGAGTATTTTTATGACATTGTTTATCTTGCTTAAAATTCTGTATAATGTCACAAGACAGTGTACCAAAAAAAGCACTTTATTCAGTGTGAATGAGGACAGAAGTCAAATAACGAGCAATGCTGCCAGATACTGCGAGAGAGGAAACACGAGAACTGATTCTTTTCAGTTCTTTTGTTCAAACCAACTTCTAAATCTCTCAGCACATTTATGCATCCATGTTTTCATGCAGCCCAACCAGAGTATTAATATGATGAAATGGAACCAAGTCAGATGTATTTTATTGCATTTTACTATGAGATTATTTTAAATTAAAATTGTTCTTAGTTTCATTTGTTTCACCACATCAGAAGCATCAGTCGTCTAGTGCGAGAGCTAGACTCCATTCAAGAGAACTCCAGTACAGTCAAGCTGCATGTTAACAATAGGCTGAAATGCACTACAGCTAGAGTCTTAGGAATCACTGAACAAATTTAATTACAGTACTTTCATGGTATGATGGTTAACAATATAAATTTCTCTGATCTGTTGAACACCAAGATTACAAGTTCCACCTCTTCTACCACATCTTAACTCATCACAAAATGCTTTTCCTGAAGCATGACAGAATTCTGACCTACCAGGTGTCTGAGGTGCACAGAAAAAGCCACCACGTTAAATAGTCCTCAGCCAAGTTAAACTTACCAGATTTCTGTGCCCTATAGAAAGTTCACTCAAATCTACCCCATTAACACATGTGTGCACACACAGGCACGTGCTACAATCAGGACTCAGGCCATATCTCACTGACTGGAGTCCACGCAAATTCAGCAAGAGTTTGACAGTGTCAAGTCTGGGAATATCCTACATCAGTAACGTGCACTGCTGGCGATGAAACAATAGTGAAACCTGTTCCATGCACGATTGGGACTACGTCACCTACTAAGATATGGGCTTAGATGCCAACTGGAGCAGAATCCCAGCACTGACTGTCATGAGTACCCTCAATGTTTCCATTTAATAAGTCAGATGTGTCAATATCCAGCACTGACTTAGAATGGCATGGTTCGAGCATTGGATTAATACTCAGAGGGCCAGCTTAGTTCAGAAGTTCCATTGCCATCTCATTGCTACTTGAAGCCATCTTGATCCAAGTCAGCAATACTCCCAAAATATACAGACAAGCTGGATTTGGTTCCTTGCTGAACATGCAAAAGTACTGGCCACTGCATGGAAAGAACACACGGAGTGACTGAAAACAAAATGCCCAAAATACTCATCAAGTCAGGTTGCATCTGGGGAGTATGAAACTAAAAACTTTAATCTTTCAGGACAAAAGATCTTGTGCTGTATCCTTTAAACTGAAACATTTAACTCTGAGGTTCTCTAACTTGTCAGTTCCAACGACATCAATGTGAAGCATTTCATTTTTATTCCATACAACGCAGATTTACAACAGGACTAGTGTCGGGCAGTGCACTTCACAGGATGATTCTCCATCACTACAATATTCTTTCAGCATAGAACAGCAGCAAGGTCTTACTTCCCTCTCTTTCCCAGTTGATCTTTCAAACACTGTCTTTAAATCAAGTGCCACGACAAACAGCAATAAAAAAAGGGAAACCACTTATCTGTGGGAGGAAACCGCAATCTTTATGCGGTAGAGTGCTTCCCTCCCATACAGACACTCTCTTAGATATCAAGCACTGATAGCAGCTGCTATCAACTGATAGGGTGAATGGGCCCTTATTTTAAAAAATGAAAGCAGTTCATTTACAGGATGTGGGCCTCACTGGCTGGGCCAGCATTTAATACCCATTCCCAATTATCCTGGGTAAGACAGCAATGAACTGCCCTCTTGATCCAGTGCAGTCCAGTCACACAATGCCTTTCGGGAGGGAGTTCAAGGATTGTGACCAAGTGACATTGAAGGAAAGGTGACAGATTTCCAAGTCAGAATGATGTGTATCTCACAAAGGAGTTGCAGGTCATCTGCTGCCCTTGTTCTTTGGAGGTGATGGAGGTCACAGGTTTGATTGGTGCTATCAAAGGAGTTTGGTGAGTTGTAGTAGTGTATCTTGCAGATGGTACACATTGGGGACACCATGCATCAGTCATAGATGGAGGAAATCTTGAAAGATGATTGAGCAATACCAATCAATCATCTGGGCTAGTTTCTTGAGTGCCGTCAGAGTTTTGCTCATCCACGCATGCGGGGAGCATGCCAACACATTCTTGACATGTCTACCAGATGGCACAAACCCAGCTCTGACTAGAAAAAAAAAATCATTTTTGCTTTATTGATGAAATTCCTTTAAGAGATCATTGCAGATACTTGCTCCCCATCAGTTCCTGCCATGAACTTTCAATCTACTGCTCCAAATAAAACAAGTCTCATTCATGATTGACTATCAGAGTTACTTAATTTAATCAAGGAGAAGCTTTGCCTATGGGGTTTGGGAATATACGTGTTTTGGGAAGATGAGAACAAGGTCCCATACGTTATGTCCTTCTCAATAATCCCCAGATCCCAGCTGATATTTGCATTTTACAGGCAGATTGTACTGTATGAGTGCATCAAGATAATAGAACAGAGCACAGGATGCAATCTTACGACTTTATTCTCAGAACAGCTACCATTTGGCCTTACCCAATAATGCAAATCCCAATGCACATGCAGCTGCAAAAGAGTGGTGAACCATGGATTACAGCACAGAATTATTCCATGTAGGCTGTAATTCTCATTTACAGAGCCAATTTACACAATCAAAAATTGCAGAAACAGTGGTGATCTAATAATGAAACCTTAATGAGGAAAACAAAAACCCACCAGCTGGGACACCAAGAAAATTCATGCCCTAGACGTTGAGATGGGTGTAATTAGGACTGAAGTGTTACAACAAGCTCACAAGACTATAAACAACAGCTCAACACAAGCCAGGTTAGAAAGAAATGAGATGTTGGCCAGCAAAGTGATGGTGTGGAGGGTCGTTATGGTGCATCTTAATGATGATACACGTTGCTGTTATTGTGCATTAGTGGGTGATGGAGTGAATGTTGGAGGTGGTGGATGCTTGCCTATCAAAAAGGGCGCTTTGTCCTGGATGGGATTGGGTTTCGAGTGGCATTGGAGCTGCAGTCATCCAGGCAAGTGGCGAGTATTTTGTTCGAACTTTGATTCGTGCCTTGCAGATGGTGACAGAGGGCAAGTTATTTGCCGCAGAATTCCAAGCCAATGACTTTATCTCATTGCCAGTGTTTAAATGCCTGCTCCTGTTCAGTTTCTGGATGACGATAAACCCCAGGATTTTCAGAACAAGGGATTCAGTGATGAAAACACCAAACATTGAGGATGGTCATTTCCTGGTGCTTGTATGATGCCAATTAACAGCACTAGATGTGGTCAGGTCTTCCTACACATGAACTGGTTGCTTCAGCATCCAAGAAATGATAAAGAATGCAAATCAGCAGCAGGCATCCTTGCATCTGATGTTGTAATATAGAACATTGAACTTAACAGTGCAGTACAGGCCCTACGGCCCTCGATGTTGCGCCGACCTGTGAAACCAATCTGAAGCCCATCTAACCTACACTATTCCATTATCATCCACGTTCATCCAATGACCATTTAAATGCCCTTAAAGTTGGCGAGTCTACTACTGTTGCAGGCAGGGCATTCCACGCCCTTACTACTCTGAGTAAAGAACCTACCTTTGACTTCTGTGCTATATAGAAAAGTACAGCACAGTACAGGCCCTTCGGCCCACGATGCTGTGCCGTGGAATAATCCTAGTCCAAAAATAAAATAACCTAATCTGCATTCCCCTCAATTCACTGCTGTCCATGTGCATGTCCAGCAGTCGCTTAAATGTGGCTAATCTATCACCCCTCAATTTAAATCTATGTCCCCTTGTGCTATCACCATCCGAGGAAAAAGGCTCACAGACAAAGCATTATTTTTTTCAAAAATTCATACATATTATGCATCCACAGTTGCCTGTGAGCTGCCTCCTTGAACCACAACAGTTCATCTGGTTCTGGAATTCCTTCACAAACAGCATGGCAGGTGAAACAATGATCAAATGATCTGCAGTTCAAGCAGGAAGCTCAATACCACCTTCGAGTACATCTAGAGACAGCCTGCCAGTGATGCCCAAAACTTCCTTTATGCAAAGGTATGACTCTAACCAGTGGAGAATTTGCCCTAATTCCCAACAACTTCAGCTTTGCTAGGGTTCTTTGATGTCATACATTTTTGCCTTGATGACATGCAGTCACTCTCACCTAACCCCTGAAGCTCAACTACCTTATCCAAGTTCAGAACATGGTGTAGTGAGGTCAGGTGTTGAAGCCAAACTGAGCAGGTAGCTTCTTTGCAAATGCTGCTTGATCCATAAAATGTAGGAGCAGAAGTAGGCCATCCTGGGTCACCCTGCATTCAAATAGATCATGTCTAACCTGATAATCCTCAACTCCACTTTCCTGCCTTTTCCCTATAATATTAGATTTATTTACTGATTTGAAGTCTGTCTCAACATTGCACGAGCTTAAGTGAACCAGCCTGACAACCCTTTGAGGTCAAGACTACCAGATTCACTACCAGCCAAGAGGAGAAATTCCTCTTCATCTTGTTCTTAAATGAGATTATACTCTCTGGGTCATTGATTCTCCCAAAAGGGGAAACACAACCTTTCTGCATTTATCCTGACAAGTCCTCGAAGAGTATTATATGTTTTAGTAAAGTCACATCTTATTCTCGAGGTCCCGAAATGCAGGCTGAATTTAACCAACCTCTCCTCATAAGGTAGATCCTCCAAACCCACTATCAGCGTAGTGAACCTTCTCTGGACTGTACCCAATGCCAGTATATCATCCAATAAGAGTATATGGTATCGAGGGGAGGCGAACAAGATGGATACAGAACTGGCTTAGGTCATTGAAGACAGACAGTAGCGGTGGATGGGTGCTTTTTGGAATGGAGGGCTGTGACTTGTGGTGTTCCACAGGGATCAGTGCTAGGATCTCTGCTGTTTGTGATCAACATAAATGATTTGGAGAAAAATGTGCTGGCTTAATTAACAAGTTTGTGACGATACAAAAATTGGTGGAGTTGCGCGTTGCAAAGAAGACCTTCAGAGGGTACAGCAGGATTTAGATCAGCTGGAGGCATGGGCAGAAAAGTAGCAAATGGAGTTTAATCTGGACAAAATGTGACGAGATACATTTTGGAAGGTCAAAATTATACAGTGAACAGCAGAACTTTTAGGGGTATTGATACGCAGCAGGATCTGGCTGTGCCAGTCCACAAATCACTGAAGGTGGCAGTGCAGGTAGAGAAAGTGGTCAAAAAAAAAAAAGGCCTATGGTATGCTTGCCTTCATTGGAAGGAGCACTGAGTACAAGGACTGGCAAGTTGTGCTACAGTTTTATAGAACTTTAGTTAGGCTATACAGGGAATATTGTAAACTGTTCTGGTCCCCACGCTTCCAGAAGCATGTGGATGCTTTGGAGAGAGTACAGAAATAGTTTACCAGGATGTTACTTGGTATTACCTGGGGATTTTGTTATGAAGAAAGGATGGATAGACTGGGTTTGTTTTCACTGATACACAGGAGGTTGGGGTCAACCCAACAGAAGTTTAAAAGTATGTGAATGGCATGGATAGAGTAGAAAGTTTGAGGCTTCCCCCCTCCCCCACCCCCCTCCAAGGTGGAGGGGTCAATCACTAGGGGACACAGGTTCAAGGTACAGGGAAGAGAGAGCGCGAGTGAGAGTGAGAGCGAGAGCAAGATTAAAAGAGACATGCAAAGGTTAAGTTTTTCACATAAAGGTTGGGGAGTGCCTGGAACGCATTGCCAGAGGTAATGGAGGAAGACGACAATAGCAACATTCAAGAAGCACCTGGACGAATGTATGAATAGGAAGGAAACGGCAGGATATGGATCCTGTAAGTAATGACAGCTTTGGTATGGAAGGGCAAAATGTGTCAGTGCAGGTTCGGAGGGCCATAGGGACTGTTCCGGAGCTGTACAGTTCTTTGTTTTATATCAATGGCATCAGGTCCAGGAGACTCAGTCTTTAGTACTTAACCTATTGAGATGCAGCCTAGGATCTCATTTTGCTGATCATTCTTTTTTCTATCAACCACCAGGAATCATCTCAACTTAACTACTTGGTAAGTAGTATGTGAGGAAATGATTATTTTTCAAGCACTAACGAGACAGTCCTGGCTACTGAAACAGTGACATTAAAACACTTCCATTAGCTGCTGATAATTCAGTGAACAGTTGACTTGAGACATTTATATCACAATTGCAGACAAAAGGGCTGAATAGGTGACTTTAAATTAAGGCTGGATCTTGGCCTACTTCCTGGAATTCTTAACCATAATTTCTTCAACTATACAGCCGTATCACAAAGTGTGCATGCAAACTCAAGAATTTGCAGTGCAGTGATGGTCATCAACACATGCAAATATTTAACTTTTCCAATAAAAATTGGGATTTGACAATGGAAGTGAGAGATTCAAACATAACAACAGCTGAGAGGAGTTCCAAAAATCCCAGAGACAGTTGCTAACTGCTTAAGTTAGCGAGTCTCAGTTTGAATATCCCAACTTAAGGGCCCAAATTAGCAATGAATCAATGCGCGGCATTAGGAAGACTGGATTCATTACAACACTGTCCACCAACAAAACTGTGTTGAATTTGAAAAATGGTCAAAGTACCCAGGATTACCAAATCAGTAGAGTAGAACTTGAGCAGCTTCAAAGCAGAGGACAAAAAAAACACTAAAAACTGCTGGAAACCTTAAACTATTTCCTTTTCTTAAAAGGAGTTGTTTATACAGGGATACAATACAGGACTTAAAGCGATTCAAATGAGTGTGCAGCACTCTAAACCACTTCTACCTAATTATACAAACAGGCAAGTCACCATGTTTACAGTAACTTATCATTGAACATTGATCCAGTTATTAAGGAATTTTTTGGGTTTCTGTTCAACAACCAAATAGCAGCTTAATCAAGTCCAGTGTTCATCATTTCAACAGACACCACTATCAAGGGAATCAGCAAACCAATACCACTAATGACTCATCTGTCTACCTCCACTAAACACCAGATTAACTAGATTCAATCTGACAAGTGGGAGCAATCCTGTAGGAAACAGGTCCAAGAAAGACCAGTGATAACAGCTGACCCCACATGCTCCCTTGCATTTATTACATTTCAAAAGCAATTTATTTTTTTGTAAAGATTCAACGAAAATCACGGCATTCACTATTTATAGTTGGACTTGAAAGCAACACAATTCCATTCAGTTGCAATGAAAACATTTAACTAATAGGTGAAGCACTGTGAAACTGCAACTTTTGTCTGTCATGCAACTGTCAGGTCTTATTTGTACATGGACATTAACTTGCTGGAGGGTCACGCATGGAATCTGATGAGGCTTTGCGCTAAAGATTACTAACAGACCCTAATCTCCGTACTCTACCCTAGTGGTCAAAATGTTTTCCAACAATTTAAGTTTGAAATGATAGGACCAATAACTGTATTGCAGAATAATGCAAAATCCACTTTTGTTTTTTACTTTTTAAATTTGTCCTACTGTACAGGTTCCAAAAAATTTCACAGGTTCACCACTGCAGTTATCAAAACACCAGAAACAAAACAGTACTTGCCCAGGTGCCTTTTGCTTTGTTAATCTATACATGTGGATAACAGAAACAAGTACTGACAATACAGAGAAGGAAGAAAATCTCTTTCTCCCTTTGAATCATAAATCCCAGCCAACAAGACTTCCAGCAATCAGCTAGAAATAGACAGCATCAATAGCCTAGAATTCCTTCCTTAGGTAAAGATAATATGAAGTACAGTGTAAAAGGGTGGATAACGTCCTAAAAATGGTAACAATCTGCTATAGTATTTAATTTCTGATTCTGCCTCTAATATCTCCCCTACACAGTGGATCTTCCATTATAATCACTTTCGCATTGTTTCAACCAGATTGTCCTTGCTGAATTCATTATTGAAGGGTTATAAATTGAAATAAGAAATGCATACGACAATGAAAAAAATTTCATTCCAGTTTTCAGACAACTTCCTGATTCCTAACAAATATTAAAAACTCCTATATGCTAGTAGACACATTAATTCAGAGCTAAATCTGGTTTCCAGTAAGTGAGATAACCAATCCTCACTAAGATAAATTTTACACTTGTAAAGACAAAAAAACTGCACATCATTAGGAAAGGGCAGCTAACAGAAGTGACCAACAATTGTAACTCAATTGGATTTTTTCGGTGCACCTCGTGAATGTGAAATAATGCGGTGTAGTCACTGTCAAAGCTGTAAAAGGTAACTCCAATATATCACTGTCCCAAAATAATGAAAACACATGTTTTGGTCACAAAATTCTTCTCACAGGAGTGCCTTTGAAAAAGTTAATAAATTGGCTACCTGATAATATCATAATAAGTACAGCACACAAAACTCTTTCACAAATCATACATGCATTACTTTTAGCTGTTCAAGTGAAACCATCTTATAGAATTCTTACAAAGTGGAAGCAGGTCATACGGCCCAATAAGTGCACACTGACTTTCCGAACAGCATCCTATCCAGATCCACTGCATCCCTGTAACCCTACATTTCCCATCTAATCCACCAAGCCTGCACATCCCTAGACATACGGGCAATTTAGCATTGCCAATTCACTCAACCTGCACATCTTTAGACAGTGGGAGGAAACTTGAGCAGCCACATGGACATAGTGCAAACTCCATACAATCTCCTAAAAGGTTAATCTCCCAATCTCCCAAATGCTAACCACTGAGCTACCATGCTGTCCCTTTAATGCATAAAGTTTTGTTTTCTTCCATTTAATATGCTTATCCCCTTCCCATTTAAATCATCATGCTGTGTCCATATCAAATTTGTAATTGCCATAAATAATCCACGCTCAATTACATGCAAGATGGAAACATGTCTTCAACACAATTTTGATTCATAATCTGACATCTATTATTCCTTGTTAACAATTCACGAAAGAAAGTAGACCTTCATTATTAATACTCCAGTACAACATATAAGGCTTCTACTTAAATCCAGGCAGCACTCTTTTCAAAAAAAAAGTCAAGTCTCAAATTTACCAACTAAGAGAAGTGGACCATATGGCCCCTAAAAAAATCTGCTGCCATTCAAATTAAATCATGTCTGGTCTTTAGGTCAGAGAGGAAATCAGTGTGGAAACAGACCTTTCAGGCCAACTTATTCACACCGACCAGATATCCCAAATTAATTTAGACCCATTTGCCTGCGTTTGTACCATATCCCTCTAAACCTTATTATTCACGTATCTGTCCAAATGTCTTTTAAATGTTGTACTTGACCAGACCTCTACCACTCCCTCCAGCACCTCATTTTGTTTATAGACTACCCTCTGAAAAAGGTGTCCTTCAGGTCCCTTTTAAATCTTTCCTCTCCCACCTTAGAACTAAGCCCTGTTAGATTTGGACTCCCCTACCCCAGGGAAAATACTTTGGCTACTCACCTTATTACGCCCCTGACTATTTCGCAAACCTCTGTAAGGTCACCTTTAGTCTCCTACATGCCAGGGTAAAAGGCCTACCTATCCAGTCTCTCTTTATGATTCAAACCTTCCAGGCTTGGTAACATCCTTGTTATTCTTCCACATTAAACAGATGTTCACCTGCATATCTGCTAATGTGGTATACTGTATCCGCTGTTCCTGACGTGGCCTCCTCTACATTAGGGAAATCAAATGGAGGCTTGGAGACTGCTTTGCAGAGCACCTACGCTGGCATGTGGCAAACAACAATACCTCCCAGTTGTGAATCACTTCAACTCCCCTTCCCACTCCTTGGGTGACGTATCCATCCTGGGCCTCCTCCAGTGCCACAACGATGCCACCCAAAAACTGGAGGAACAGTGTCTCATATACCGCCTGGGAACCCTACAACGCAAAAGTCTCAATGGACTTTACAAGCCTCAAAATCTCCCCACCCCCCAACCTCATCCCAAGACAGCACCCATCCCGCTGTTCCCACTTCCTTGGCCTGTCCATCCTTTATCCCACCTATCTGTTCCTCCCACCTCATGGGCCAACCCACACCACCACTTCCTACCTATACTCACCTCACACCTCATCCCCGTCTCCTTGACCCATCTAGAACATAGAACATTACAGCACAGTGCAGGCCCTTCGGCCCTCGATGTTGTGCCGACCTGTCATACCGATCTCAAGCCCATCTAACCTACACTATTCCACGTACGTCCATATGCTTATCCAACGATGACTTAAATGTACCCAAAGTTGGCAAATCTACTACCGTTGCAGACAAAGCGTTCCATTCCCTTACTACTCTTCGAGTAAAGAAACTACCTCTGACATCTATCCTATATCTTCCACCCCTCAATTTAAAGCTATGCCCCCTCGTGCTCGCCGTCACCATCCTAGGAAAAAGGCTCTCCCTATCCACCCTATCTAACCCTCTGATTATTTTAGATGTCTCAACTAAGTCACCTCTCAACCTTCTTCTCTCTAATGAAAACAGCCTCAAGTCTCAGCCTTTCCTCATAAGACCTTCCCTCCATACCAGGCAACATCCTAGTAAATCTCCTCTGCACCCTTTCCAAAGCTTCCACATCCTTCTTATAATGCGGTGACCAGAACTGTACACAATACTCCAAGTGCGGCCGCACCAGAGTTTTGTACAGCTTCACCATAACCTCTTGGTTCTGGAACTCGATCCCTCTATTAATAAGAAGGCATACAGTGTTTTAGCTTTTAACAGCCCTGTCAACCTGGGTGGCAACTTTCAATGGTCTGCATACATGGACACAGAGATGTCTCTGCTCATCTACACCACCAAGAATCTTACCATTAGCCCAGTACTTTGCATTCCGGTTACTCCTACCAAAGTGCATCACCTCACACTTGTCTGCATTAAACTCCATTTGCCACCTCTCAGCCCAGCTCTGCAGCATATCTATGTCTCACTGCAACCTACAGCATCCTTCGTCACTATCCATGACTCTACCGACCTTAGTGTCGTCTGCAAATTTACTAACCCATCCTTCTACGCCCTCATCCAGGTCATTTATAAAAATGACAAACAGCAGTGGACCCAACACCGACCCTTGCAGTACACCACTAGTAACTGCTCTCCAGGATGAACATTTCCCATCAACTACCACCCTCTGGCTTCTTTCAGCAAGCCAATTTCCAATCCAAACTGCTATATATCCCACAATTCCATTCCTCCGCATTTTGTACAATAGCCTACTGTGGGGAACCTTATCGAACGCCTTGCTGAAATCCATATACACCACATCAACCACTTTACTCTCATCTACCTGTTTGGTCACCTTCTCAAAGAACTCATTAAGGTTTGTGAGGCACGACCTTCCCTTCACAAAACCGTGCTGACTATGCCTAATCAATTTATTCTTTTCTATATGATTATAAATCCTATCCCTTATAACCTTTTCCAACACTTTACCAACAAAAGAGGTAAGGCTCACTGGTCTATAATTACCAGGGTTGTCTCTACTCCCCTTCTTGAACAGGGGAAGCACATTTGCTACCCTCCAGTCATCTGGCACTATTCCTGTAGACAATGACGAGTTAAAGATCAACGCCAAAGGCTCGGCAATCTCCTCCCTGGCTTCCCAGAGGATCCGGGGATAAATCCCATCTGGCCCAGGGGACTTATCTATCTTCACCCTCTGTCTTCTCTGCACCTATCTGCTCCATTATCCACCTATCATCATCTCCCTCTCTATTTATTTCAGAGTCCCCTTCCCCTCCCCCATTTCTGAAGAAGGGTCCAGACCGAAACGTCTGCTCTTGCTCTTCGGACACTGTCTGGCCTGCTGTGTTCATCCAGCTCCACACCTGGTTATCTCAGACTTCAGTATCGGCAGTTCCTACTATCACTCAACATCCTTCTAAGTTGTATATGCAACCTTTCCAGTTTAATAACATCCTTCCTATAGAAGGGCGACCATAACTGTATGCAATACTCCAAATGAGGATTTACCAATGTTCTGTACAGCTGTAACAACATTCTAACACCTGTACCTTGTGACATGAATCATCTCAGCTCCAGAACATCTCTGCACGAGTTCCTCAGGGCAGTGTCCAGTGTCCAAGGTCTAACCATCTTCAGCTGCTTCATCAGTGACCTTCCCTCCATCATAAAGGTTAGAAGTAGGGGTGATCGCCAATGACTGCACAATGTTCAGCACCATTCCTGACTCCTCAGATACTGAAGCAGTCCATATTCACATGCAAGATATGGACAATATCCAGGCTTGGACTGACACATGGCAAGTGACATTCGCGCCACACTAATGCCAGGCTAAGACCATCACCAAGACGACCTGATCTAACCACCGTCTCTTGATATTCAATGGTGTTATCATCACTGAATTCCCCACTATCAACATTCTGGGGTCACCCTCGACTAGAAACTCAACTGGACTCACTACATTAACAGAATGGCTACAAGAGCAGGCCAGAAGCTAGGTATATTGCGGCGAGTAACTCAACTCCTGACTCCTCAAAACCTGCACATTATCTACAAGGCACAAGTCAGGATGTGATGGTATACTCCCCTCTTGTCTGGAGTAGTGCAGCCCAACAACACTCAAAAGAAGCCTGACACCATCCAGGAAAAAGTGGCCAGCTTGATTGGCACTACAGCCACTCCCTCCGCCAATGATGCTCAGTGGTAGCAGTGTATACTATCTACAAGATGCACAGCAAAAATTCACCAAAGGTCCTCAGACAGGACCTTCCAAACCCACAACCACTTCTACCTAGAAGGACAAGGGCCTCAGACATATGAGAACACCACCACCCCCAAGGCACTCACCATCCTGACTTCAAAATATATCGCCATTCCTTCACTGTCTCTGGGTCAAAATCCTGGAATTCCATCCCTAATAGTATTGTGGGTTAGCTCACCGCTGGAAGAGTGCAGCAATTTAAGGCGGCAGCTGACCACCACCTTCTTCAGGGCAACTAGGGATGGACAAGAAATGCTGGCCAGTCAGCGACGCACACATCCCACAAAAGGATTTGATAAAAATACTCCATAAACTGTCTTCTGCCTCAAGTCTACTTTCCCATCCTCTTCCCCATGGTCCTCAACAATAAAGTTCTGCGTCTCAGCCTTAAGTCTACACGACAATCCAGTGATCCACAACAACTCAGTGAAGAAATTGCCCCAATCTCTGCATCTTATACCGAGACTGTCTTAAGTGCTCAAAATGTAGTAAACATCATGCGTCAAGCAAATGAAGCACCATCAGAATCTATGTTCCCAAGCTCAAATTTACTAAGCAAAGCATAAAATATTTCTTTTGACGGTTCAAAACTTTTAGATAAACTAGGCAGGCTATTATTTCAATGGAGACAGACTCCAAAAAGTGCAGCATAGAGGGATCTAGGCAGTCTTGTGCATGAAATAAAATGTTAGCTTTTCAGTGCAGCTAGTCATTAAGGCAGCAATTGTAGTTTTGATCTTTGCGTTGGGGTTTAAACAAAAAGGAAAATCTTGTTACACTGAATAGCGCATTTATGCAGCTGTGCCCATACTTCTCAACCCCCCATATTTGATAAAAGGATATCCAGTCGTTCCAGAAAGTTCATTAATATGCTCGCTGAGCTGAAGGAATCAAGCTGACTAAACCAGTTCAGTATTTATTCATTAGAGTTTAGAACAGGGGTGATCTTATTAATACAGAAGATTTTGCGGGGGTTCAAAGGGTAAATGTTTAGATGATGTTTAGGACATTTCAGTAGTGAGCAAATCTCAAATGTAAAACAATGTCACACAACAAAAGGTCATTCATTTAAAACCAAGATGCAAAGGATTTTCTTCTCCCAGGAGGTTAGTAAATAATTCTTAATTATCCCAGAGAGCTCTAGAGGTTAGATCATTGAAAGTATTTTAAGAGTTGGATAAATGTTTAAAGTATTGAATTGAGGTTATAGGAGGTGGTTGAGAGAAGACTTGAAACCTCTGGCAATCAGCCATGATACTGACTGATAGGGCAGGATTTAGGAGCTGAATAGGCTACACCTGCTCCTATTTCTTAAGATAATGTCAAGCAGAACTTAAGAGCTTAAGGACTACTTTTTGGTTTTGAAAATAGCCACTTTTTCATCCTTAGTAACAGTGTCATTTCTTGATGCAGTAATGTAGCTACAATACCTGTATGTTTGTTGGCATGTGGTATATATGGGCACTAACAGTCACAGAATTAGAAACATTCATCAACATGTTTTACAATCACCAACACTCCATTACAAAAGAAAAAGTCACAGCACACAAAGAAACTATTAATTCCTTGATCACCATAGTAATTAAAATTGCATGAAAGGCCTAAGAGTCAGAAGTCTTTTTTAAATAACTGACACTTCTAAACAAAAGTTATCACCCTAAACATAGATTCCACAAACTGGCATGGTCACAGTCCGAACACATTTCAAACATATTTCATCACATATGCACAAAAGGTACGAAGTGACCACATTCATTGCAATAGCAACCACTACATTATCTTCCATATTAGCTCCTGAATAATATGCAGCCTGAATCTAGGGGTTTTGCTTTTATTTGTGTATTCCATCGTTGACACATTTAAAACTGTATACTATTCTTTGGAAACTTCCTTTCTTCTCCTGGCCGACGTTTGAGTTTTTCTTCCCAAAATTCCCGTGGTACCTCCTCGATTCCCTGCTCCCACACTAACCAATATGCCACCTGCCCCCATGCCACCCCACTTTGCCACTCATTTAATCAGTCTTGCCATTTTCAGCCTGCCGCTCAGCCTACATATGACTTTGCAATTGCCTGTGAATGTGAATACTTCATTCTCTGTGACCTCACCCAAAGCCATTAACATAGACTGTAAATAGCCACGGTCAGATCTTTGATACTTGTGCCACTCTACTAGTTATAATCTACCAACCTGAAAATGACCTTTCATCCCTACTCTGTTGTTCCTATTCATTAACCAATATACTTCCAAATACATCACCCCAGTTTACAAGTTCTTGACTTGCATACTAACCTTTTGCATGGCATGTTGTTTCACACCTTTTGGAAATCTAAGTGCATACTGCATCTTCTACCCCTCAACTGCCCTACTAATTACACACAACCGAAACATGAAACTTTCCTTTCAATGAAATCATACTGCCAGCTTTGCCCGGTTTTACTAGCATAACCAATGATGTCTGTTTAACTGTCAGTAGTTCCCAGTTTTCTCTCTCCCTCCTTTCTCCAATAACAGCATCACATTTGCTAACTTCCAATCTGCTTGGACCATTCCAAATCAAAATTTGGAAAGTTCCAGAACATCATAGCCAGCAGATTTTATCACATATATCTTATGTAGATTAGAAAAATACTTGTCTTTGGCACCTGTCTTCCTTCTTTCAAACACCAGCATTATTGAGATTTCAATATCCCATATTCTTACTGTTTAAGTTATACTGCCTTTCATTGTTCTTTCCCCCTCCCAAAATGCCACTCTGTTTCAGTAGATGATTGATATAAAGAAAACTAATCTACATTCACCTACAACCTCCAGAGTTCTGAGCCAACATGCTCCCTAATTTGATATTAAAATCAGGAAACTGCACTAGTACTTTGCTCATATCTACACTCAAATCACTTTTGTAAACTTCTAATAATGAAGCTCCTGCAAAGATCCCTCAATCCCAGAATATTTTTGGTCTCTAGCCTTCTCTGGATGGTACATTGTAGTATTTGATATTAAAAACAATTTTTGCAGTCAGCAGCTTCTGCAGTACATCAAGTGCAGTCTCTAAAATCAAACAACATTTCCTGTCCACTACACAACAATTTTCTCCAATATTCAATGTAATTAAACTCCACCAACGTTTTTAAAAAAAATCTGTCTGGGCTCTTCTTCATTAATCCAAGCTTTGAGATGGGCTAGTTTCCTTTACTATTACAAGTACATACATCTTTCACCCACATATGGTCCACTTTATCTGCGACGATGGTTCCTTCAAAGAGCCACTCAATTAGCTCCCTCTCCCTACTCCACTATCCTTTCCCAAAATCCTGCTGCATTTCTCCAAAATGCAGTGACCCCCATGGGAAGTACTTATCCCAACTCTTGTCCTTTCAGGACCTTCTTTCAGTTGGGGAACAACATGTAAAAGTTTCGCAGCCGGCCCACAAAATTGGAGATGAAATGAATTTTCCAGGCATACTGGGACACTTAAAAGTTTGGCCTGTACTTTTAAATCATTCATGCTCCTTTGCTTCCGTTAACCTCTCAGTGTCTCTTCAGGTCAATGAGCCTCAGCTGTGGTTCCAGGCAGGACAAGAAACAGGCAGCAGTAACACTCATGAGTGCAATACATCGCACAGCCATGTTGATTCATGCTCTGTTATTCTGCCACTGCATCTGGATTGACTGCTTACTGTGAATGCAACTGTCAATGTTGAGTTCAAATGGACTACGGTCAGTCAAGGACTGATTGAAATCTCAATTCTCTTTTCCAGCTCTCCAGGTTTGCTTCTAATAGCCAGACTGACAGCAAATTCAGTTGGTACACACATACTTTCACCACTGTCTGATGAAGTGTCACCGGAAGCTAGTAAATTTATCGAAGACTTTTTGAAGAGTCTGTGCAATCTTGGCCTTCTGCCACCACATTAGACTGTTGTGTTCCATTAAGTGGCTAAACAACCAATTGTTTGTTCTGAAAGCTTTGCTTGCCTTGACCCATCTGAGTGTATGTATATTCACACACACACACACACACACACAGGTTCCAGAAATGGGCTGTGAGGATTTTCAAGGACCTGTTGCCATAAACAAATCTCACGGTGGCTGGTCTCCATTCTGATTTTTCTATGACTAAGTATTCAAGGCAGATCCCTTCATCCAATCTCACAACAATTTTCACTGCTGCCAAATGAGTAAACATGATCATTTTCAGCCAGAATACAGCTCAATACTTCTTTCACTGGAGAACCACTGGTTCATTACTTGTCATACCATGCACGGTCTGCTCATGACAGTATCCCAAACTCACATGCATTCGCTTTGCCACACAAACCAAACAACCTACTTGATCCATGCGCTGACTTATAGCACAAGCTAAGTAAAACATGTATTTCTTCAGTGAAAAAGTAAGGCCACACACGAATGCAAGAACTTCATTTTGAAGTTAAAAGGAGAGGGGGTTAACTTAATAGCAGATATGAATTTTATTGCAGCTTATACTCAGTTGATTTGTACACCACTATCTACAGTACCTACACACAGGGTGCAGCAGATACCAACACACATCTCAGATTTGCTACTATTCAGCAGTGTAGAGGACAGCTTCAGACTAACATACTAATCAGAAAAACAAAACAAGACAAACCAGTTGTTTCATTTTTGAAAGCTTTTACTTCAAATCTAGATCTGCTTGCAATCCAGCCCAGACAGATCAGATGGCAGCCAGCAGTGAAGGGGCTTATGATCCTATACAAAATCAGTCTGTAGCTGTTTCAAGTCAATTCCTGATTGAACGCAAAGACAATGTTAAACAACCATAATAATAAATTAACAATTACATTCTGACAGAATAAGAGTCTAGAAGGGCTGTTGTGGAAAGTGGAAAAACTAATTATTTTTAACGCAGAAGCTAAAAACAAGTATGGGTGAAGACAGCTTAGTCTGTCATCAGGTAATGTTATACCTGCACTAGGAGTGCAAGGTGATGCATTATGAAATATTCACCATCAAATACAGAATCAAAACACTTACATAAAAAAAGAGAGAAATTTCAATAACATCACCACTGTAAAATAAAAAACAGTTAACCCATACAGCCACTATGCAAAAGTCTGATTCCACAAATTACCTACAGCCAATGCAGGACTGTTGAATAAGCATTAGTCAGCAAGAAAATAAACATTCTGGCCCTGTGCCTGACTCTGCCCCAAGCTCAGCTCTAACCCAATCACAAAGGTGCAATGTCCATCAAATTGTAGCAAACTTGGCCCAACAAGTCAAGATGCCTGCTGCCACGAGGCCTGGGCATCTGTGACCTGAACCTCAAACCCCAGAATCTCAGGTGAATTACCAGCTGTTACTGGAAGAAATATATTATTTTAGCTGCTGTCTCCATCCAGCATCTAAGACTAATTGATGCGTTGATGGCTGAAAGTATTACTTAACGTCAAAACTACCAAAGGAGAGAGAAGAAGCAGAAGCAATCTTGTAACTCTGAAGTAATTACTTAATGAAAATACATTGCTGACTTTTCAAAAATCTGAAACAGAATAGATAGGTTTATGTTTTTAAATTCTTCATGGAATTCATTAAATCAGTCTCCCAAAGAGTATTTGTTTCCCTTTCCTAACAGGGAAAATCCCTTTGATCCTTTAATGTAATCCCTAATTTAACTTTATAATTTAAATTTAATCAATCAGAAAAGCACATCTTAAATTTTTAAAAAGTTACCACATCTTTGCAGTACAGGGTGCATTTGTTCTACCTATTTGAAAGATCGGATTCAGATCCTGAGAAATACCATATGATGATTTGGACAATGCCACTATAATACAGTGGAGAGATTTTTTTTAAATCTAAATTTTGTTTAAAGAATAGAAGAAATAGGTTGGTTGTGAAGTATGCACTTCAAAAGCAAAAAGACTCTGGCATTGGGTGGCTAAATAGTTAGAGAAAATTTTCTGCGGAAGCAAGCTATGTTTTTGAGGAATGAAGAGACACTGAATATCTGGAGGCTGGTTAACATTAGCACAGTCGTAGGGCAGCATCTGACTTGGAGTAAAAACATTCTGTTTCAATCCCTTAGGCTATTATTTCCTGGTTCAGAGTTCAAAATATTACATTTACCAGATGACTCCAAAATTAGAAGCCTAAAGAAGGGCTTCATTCATCCAATGAACCTGCAGGCAGGCAAGCAAGCTCACTCCAACATAAAAGATGAATTAAATCAAAACGTTATTAAACACGCAACTGGATACTGCTCATTATTAGCTGAAGAGGAAACCTTACCCGTTTCAGCTCACTCTCTTCTTCTCTCCCCTCGTTGCTTTTCCCACTTCTGGGAAGTTTGTTCCTTGAGTGCTTGATGGTTGTCTTAATAGCAGGCCGACAAACATAATTCTCCAGGTTTTTGGGGGGTTTCTTAGTTCTCTTAGGCTGCAACCCAATTTTCAGTTTCAGGCTGCCTTCTGCAAAATTTGTCTCCTTAACAGAGAACTGCTGCTGGTCAGAATTTGGGGGATCCAGTTCTTGTCCGGAGTCAGCAGCTTTTCCCACCTCTTGCTTCAAGTTCGTACCATCTTCTTCCTCCAAGACGCCTCCATCTATCTCTCCCTCTCTCCTGCCAACAATTTTGTTGCTGCCACTAATTGGAGAATTTTTTCCAGGGTGGCCCTCTACATCAATGCTCAAAGGCTGGTTCAAGTTTCCTAGTAATGTATTTCTTTGCTCCATTATGCAACTTCCCTCCCTTTACCAGTTTGGTAAGGGCTGTGAGAAAGAGCCACCTGTGTCTTCAGATTGCTCCTTTCTGTAGCAGGCACTGATGCTACGCAAGCTGCCAGGTCACTGCTCCCGGCTGAAATGCAGCATCACGGTCGCTGTAAAAGAGAAACAAAAGTCAGCACTAATTAGGAATCAGCTTCCCATTGGGCTTTCCCCCATCATTAATATCAAGTAATTCTGGAGCAGGTGACAAATTCGAGGACATACCAGTTTTTTCTTCAGGCTCCCGTTTTTCACCAAATTGATTTCCTAAGAACAGTATCTCATCTCATGAGTTAAGATGATTTCTCTGTAAATTCACAGAGGAATGGCATTACGCCATTCAACCCTTCTGGCCTTATTCTTCACCTTTCAATAAAATCATGGCTGATCAAGTAGTGCAATGCCCTTTAACCAGACCAACCCATAACTGTAGATCACTGCTAACCAGAAATCTATCATTCCCTTAACCTTACTCAAAGATAGAGCTTCCACAGCTCTGGTTCACAACCCTGAGTTGAAAAGAATAATCTTGGGCGTAAGTGCTACTCCTCTTAATTTTTATATAGTACATTGTGTTCTAGATTGTGCAACCATGGGAAACATCTTACCTGCATCTACCTTGTCTAAGTACTTTGTAAGTTTCAATAACATCACTTCTCATGCTTTAACATTTAGAGACCAGTCCTGCCATGCCACAAATATGTCTCGAACCTTCATTACGCTCCATCTATGCCATAACATTTTTGAGATAAGTAGCCCAGAATTACATGCAGTATTCAAGGTGTGGTTGCAACAAGCTCCCACATAGTTGAAGCAAGATGTCTTTACTCCTGCACCCGAATCCTCTTGCAAGAAAGGGTAACATTCCATCAAGCTTCCAAATCGCTTGCAACACCTGCGTGTTAGCCTTCAGTGACTTATCAAGAGGACACCTTGGTCCCTTTGTAAATTACAATTTCTAGCCTCTTGCCATTTAAGAAATAACTGTGCACATATATTCCTCAAAAATGAATAACCTCCATTTTTTCCACATTATATTCTTCCAGGTTCTTGCCCATTCACTAAGCCTGTCCAAATCCTCCTAAAGCTGCTTTACACCTTCCTCACAACACACATTCCCACTTAGCTTTGTATCATCTGAAAACGTGAAAAAGTTACCTTTGATTTCACCAAGTCACAGATTTATTGTGAACAATTGGGGATCAAGTCCTGATCCTTGTCGTACCCTACTAGTCTCAGCCTGCCAACATGTGAAAGATTTATTTATCTTCCTACTGTTTTCTGCTAATAAACAAACAATCCGTGCCAGTACATTATCTCCTACATGCTTTAACTTTAACTAGTCTCGAAATGAGGGATTTATCTTTTAGCCTTTTGAAAACCTAAGTATACTAATTCCATTAGCTGCCCCCTTACCAATGTTGGTAGTCACATCTTCAAAAACCTCTCAAGTTTAAACATGATTGCTTAATAGCTAACTATGCCTAAACAGAGCGTAATTATCTGAGGTTCTCTTTATCATATCCTACATAACAACATGCAGCATTTTTTCCCTGCTACTGATGCAGGATTAAAAAGTCTGTTGTTTGCTGTTTTCTCTCTCATTCTTAAATACTGGAGTAGCATTGCTACGTTCCAATCCACAGGAATCATTCCAGATTCTATAGAATTTGAGGATAATCATTAATGTATCAACTACCTCAGTAGCCATCTCTTGCAATGCTTGGGATGCAGATTATCACATCTGAGGATTTATCACCTTTCAGCTCCATTAATTTCTCCAGCACCATCTTCTTATTCAGAAATTTCCTTCAACCACATTTTCCCAAGTCACTTACGTATCTAATTCTGGGAGATGAGTTTTTGTCTGCTTCCTCTGAGGAAGATACAAGTAATCATTTAGGGTCTTTGCCATTTCTCTATTTCTAACAAATGTTTCTGACTCGAACAAACTCTGACTCATTTTAGCCAAACATTTGTCTTTTTAACATATCTGATGATAAAGGGTTTTACATAATCTTGTTGTTATAGAACCTTCTGCGAAGAGTGTCCACAATATGATAGGAGTTTACATTATGTTTCAAAGTGAGGCAGTCCAATCTGAAGCACAAGTGTTAAAATTTGAATAAGTAAATTACGAAGGCATGAGGCTCAAATTGGCTGAGGTAGATTGGGAAAATATATTAAAAGGCATGACTGTACATAAACAATGTCCTATTCATTCAAGATGTGAAACTCAAAAACAGTCAACCAGCCATAGCTGACAAAGATAGCTCTGGTTTATATATAAGATAGTAGAAAATGCCTATAAAGTTGTCCCAAGTATTGGTAAAATATCAGAGGATTGAGCTTGAGCGTTCACAGGTCACAACGGTCAACATGTGGCTCTGCCAACTCTTAAAGGTCACCCAGCCCACCATCAAATTCTTACAGAAGGGACAATTTTCAAGGCTCCAAATGGTGTCCCCATGTGAAAATGTTTAGGAAGCTCTGAATTAAATATAACATTGTTCTTTGGGGATGGAGTGTGGAAAGAATTACATTTCAGCCTCAAACATTTTTTCCCATCAGAATTTTATGACTTTGAACACGAGCTTCTCTCTCCATCTTCTAACATGGAATTGAGGCCTAGCCAACCCAATCGATCCTCATAAACAAACCTGCCATCCCAGGAATCAATCCGCTGAACTATCTCTGTACTCTGCGACAATTATATCTTTTAGTAAGTAAGGAGGCTAAATCTGCACACAGTATTCCAGCTACAGTTTCACCAAGGTCTTCCACACCCACAGCAAGATATCCTTGAGTGGTACTCAAAATCTCTTGCATCGAATGCCAACACGTTAGCCTTCCTAACTGCTTGTCGCAGCTGCAAAGTTGCATGTAGCAACTGATGTGCAAGAATTCCCAGATTCCCTGGCACACTTAACATTTCCCAATCTATACCTATATAGACTAATAGTCTACCAGTCACTTTTTTTCTAGCAAAGTGAATAACTTCATAATAGCAGACCAGTGACATACACATTATTTGTTACCTATCAATAACGAATATCATCCCATCTCTTTTCCTAGTCCTAGTAATTTTTTAATACAGTGGGCAGAAACCACTATGTATTCTACATCAGGTCGTTCACCACCATTACATTTATGATAAAAATCCAGTTAATAGGGCAAGTTAAGTAGTTATTTTAACATAGTAACAAGGAGCTCTGCTGGAGTCAAGACTAATATTCATCCCTCAATGGGCTTCATAAAATCTGATTACCTTGTCATTATCTCATACTTCTACGGAGATTATTAAATTTCCCCTACATGGCAATAATATTTTCTTCCATGGCTTTGGGATTCTCTGAAAGTTGCAGAAGGTACAATTTAAATCCAAGACAAAGTGTTGGAAAAACTCAGATGTGGCAGCATCTGTAGAGACTAAAACAGAGTTAACGTCAAGTCCAATGGCCTGCTGAGTTTCTCCAGCACTTAGTTTTTTGTTTCGAATTTCCAGCAGCCAGTGTTCACTTTTATTGCATTTACATTGTAAGTTGCATTCTTTCCTTAAAAGCCTAGCATAAACAAGCATAGCAGTGTATTCATCTGCTCAATCTTCAGAATAAGCTAGATATGGTGGATGTATGAATAGGGTTTGAACAGCTGCTGAAGGACTCACATATCACGGTTAAGTTCGATGACATGGAATTCAGGGCAAGTTTGCCAACTGGATATAAAATTAGCTTTATGGGAGGAGACAAAGAGGCCAATGACCAGCTGCGTTCTTCAGGGATTGGTACTGGGTCCACTTTTGTTTATCATTTATATAAATGATTTGGATGAAACTACAGGTGGCACTTTAGGTTTGCAGATAACACCAAAACTGGTGGTTTAATTGTCAGTGAAGGTTATCTAAGATTACAAAGCGATCTTGATCAATTCTGTAAATTGGCAGAGGAAAGGCAGACAGAGTTTAATTTGGATAAATTAAAGATACTGCATTTTGGTTATACATACAGTGGCTGAACTTTTACAATTAATGGTAGGGTCCAGGGGAGTGTAGAAGAACAGAGAGACCTAAGGGTTCAGGTACATATTCTTTGCATCACAGGTAGACAGTGGTTAAGGCGGCATTTGGCATGCTTGTGTTCATTGCTCAGACCACTAAGGATAGGAATTGGGATGTCATGTTGAGGTTGCACAGGACATGAAGAGATATTTTCTGGAGTACTGTGTGCCATTCTGGTCACCCTGTGACAGGAAGGATATAAATAATAAGTAGATAGGATTCAGAAAGATTCACCAGGATGTTGCCAGGACTGGAGAGTTTGAGATGTAAAAAACTAACCTCTTTTTCCACTGGAGCACAGAGGGTGGACGGGTGATCTTAGAATGGTTTTTAAATCATAAGGGACGTAGCTAAGTTGCATGACATGGGTCTTTCCCTGCTCCCCGCTTCCCCAACCCCCCAAAGGTCAGTGGGGGTTCAAAACTAGCAGGCATATTTAAATCAAGAGGAAAAAGATTTAAAAAAAGGACAAGAGCAGCAACTTTATTTTTTTTAAAAGAGTGGTTTTGTGTGGAATGAACTGCCAGAGGAAGTGGTGGATGCAGGTATGCTTACAACATTTAAAAGACATTTGGGTAATTCCTGATCAGCAAGGGCTTGGAGGGATATGGGCCAAACGCTAGCAGATTGGACTAGATTAGTTTGGGAAGATGGTTGGCATAGACCAAAAGGTTTATTTCTACGTCGGATGACAATGGCACGACTACTTCCTCTGGCAGTTCATGTCACATGTGAACAACCCTTTGTGTGAAAAAGGTGCCACTCAGGTCCCTTTTAAATTTTTCCTTCTATCACCCTAAAATTATGCCCTCCAGTTTTGAATTCCCCCACCCTATCTTAAATATCCTGCCAATATTCACCTAAATTATCTACGTATAAAATGACGAACCAATTTTGATAGGCGGTCTAGCACAAATTAGGGTCTTTAGAAAAATAACTAAAATTTGGAACAGGGTGATGGAAAGATTTTCTCTACATCATGGGAAGAGGAGGTGGGAGAGCATATTGAAATAAAATGATGATGTTTGAGCAAGGCTGGATGAGAACTCAGCAAAAGAGAAGGCTTGAAAACTTTTAGTGATAATGGGAACTGCAGATGCTGAAGAATCCAAGATAAAGTGTGAAGTTGGATGAACACAGCAGGCCAAGCAGCATCTCAGGAGCACAAAAGCTGACGTTTTGGGCCTAGACACTTCATCAGAGGGGGGGATGGGGAGACGGTTCTAAAATAAATAGGGATAGAGGGGGAAGTGAACCGAAGATGGAGAAAAGAAGATAGGTGGAGAGGAGAGTATAGGTGGGAGGTAGGGAGGGGATAGGTCAGTCCAGGGAAGACTGACAGGTCGAGGAGGTGGGATGAGGTAGTAGGTACGAAATGGAGGTGTGGCTTGAGGTGGGAGGAAGGGATGGGTGAGAGGAAGAACAGGTTAGGGAAGCGGAGACAGGCTGGACTGGTTTTGGGATGCACTGGGGGGAGGGGGCGAGCTGGGCTGGTTTTGTGATGCGGTGGGGGGAGGGGAAGAACTGGGCTGGTTTTGGGATGCAGTGAGGGGAAGGGAGATTTTGAAGCTTGTGAAGTCCACATTGATACCATTGGGCTGCAGGGTTCCCAAGCGGAATACGAGTTGCTGTTCCTGCAACCTTCGGGTGGCATCATCGTGGCACTGCAGGAAGCCCATGATGGACATGTCGTCTGAGGAATAGGAGGGGGAGTTAAAATGGTTCGCGACTGGGAGGTGCAGTTGTTTATTGTGAACCAAGCGGAGGTGTTCTGCAAAGTGGACCCCAAGCCTCTGCCTGGTTTCCCCAATGTAGAGGGAGCCACACCGGGTACAATGGATACAGTACACCACATTGGCAGATGTGCAGGTGAACAACTGCTTAATATGGAAGGTCATCTTGGGGCCTGGGATGGGGGTGAGGGAGGTGGTGTGGGGGAAAGGGGTTGCCTGTGGTTGCAGGGGCAGGTGCCGGGTGTGGTGGGGTTGGAGGTGAGTGTGGAGCGGACAAGGGAGTCGCGGAGAGAGTGGTCTCTCCAGAAGGCAGACAAGGGTGGGGATGGAAAACTGTCTTGGGTGGTGGGGTCGGATTGTAGATGGTGGAAGTGTTGGAGGATGATGCGTTGTATCTGGAGGTTGGTGGGGTGGTATGTGAGAATGCGGGGGATCCTCTTGGGGCAGTTGTGGAGGGGGCGGGGTGTGAGGGATGTGTTGCGGGAAATGCGGTCAAGGGCGTTCTCGACCACTGCGGGCGGAAAGTTGCGGTCCTTGAAGAACGTGGACATCTGGGATCTGCAGGGGTGGAATGCCTCATCCTGGGAGCAGATGCGGCGGAGACGGAGGAATTGGGAATAGGGGATGGAATTTTTTCCAGGAGGGTGGGTGGGAGGGAGGAAGTGTGCCCGAGATGCTGCTTGACTTGAAAACTTTTGTCGATCAACAATATTCTAGAATGCAAGACCTTGCTGCAGGTCTACCCTTATACATGAGCAAAGTCACGCTGTCAAGGCTTGAAGAATTGCAGAATGTTATGATGCAGGCTGCTTTCACTCTGGTATATACAAGTTGAATAATTAAGTAAAATTACGGATAAACTACTTTCTGGCAACATAATTGATTGTCAGAATACCACCAACTTTCACTTGGCTAACAATAATTGCGGCAAGAAAGCAGAATGTGTATTTATCTTCAACCTAAGATTTAGTATACTGAACACTTCCTGGCTCTCAGTAACACAGTTATACAGGGCACATACACAGGAGACTGCGGAGGCAAAATATAGATGTAGGGTAGTGGAGGAGACACTTACCCAGAATAAGTCTTTGATAAAGCAATCTGAAATTGGAACATTGCATGGAAAGACTGATCATAGGTTAAAATGCTGCAGTGCTGAACCTCCAGTCAGCTGACTACACATGAAATGTACTCATTAATTTACTAACTACAGTTAGCAGCATTTCAGTTACTCTGTAAGACTGACAAGTTTTACATTAATGAATCTGCAGATCCTCCTCACCTTCCCAATAATAAAGCAAATGCCAGGAATCAAGGCTGTTGAGTACTCCATCCCCTTCACGATATATAATTAGCTTATTCAAATAAAGCTGAATCCAAACAGAGCCTGACCAATGCAAAGAACAAGCTGGAAGCCTTTGCATTCGTCCATCAGCACAAATCAGATACTGTACAGGAGTCAATTTTCAAAGCAACAGAAAGTAGTTGGTAGGTAACATCTGTTTAAAAAACCTCCAAGGAAGTTCTTAATGTATTTATTAAATTTCACTTACTTCATTAGCTTCAAACAGCTCAAGAATTCCTTAATAAAATCCATTATTCAATGCCAGAAACAACAACACAAACCACAGTGCTAGTTAAAATCCTCCATCCTCCAAATCTCGTGAATAGTATCACTGAATGCTTAGGCAACATGAGCAGTGTAATAAAGACATGGGGCAATTTTGTAAAGACTTCCAAAGCGTTCTGCAGGGATCAGTGCTGGGTCCGCTGTTGTGTGTCATTTTATATAAAACGATACAGATGAGAATTTAGAAGGCATTATTACTAAGTTTGCAGATGATACCTTAATTGGTGGTATAATCAACAGTAAAGATGGTTATCTAAGATTACAAAGTGGGACTAGTTTAGCTTGGGAAACTTGGCCAGCATGGATGAGTTGGACTGAAGGATTTGCTTCTGTGTTGTTATGAGTCTATGATACTTTTAGTGCTGTCATTTCAAGACAAATACTTGCTAATCTAGTTCTCGATTACAATTCTTCATTTCAAGTTGTTCTCAGCACTCAAACAAAAACAAAAGGGCTGATCTCTCATCTTTAATGCTGTAAACATGTACTCTATGCTTGATAGTTAAAGCACCTACTTTATCCTTTTGGGTGTTTCCTCAGTCTATCGGAACATCGTAGAAAGAAACTTCACCCTCTAAGCAGAGCTATAACAAGAGCAATACCGATAACCCACTCTGGCACAAGTGCAGCTTTGACCAAAGAACAGATTCTGGGAGTCATAGTGGACTTGAGTTGGCAGTCAAAGTCGACATTACTAAATCCAGCTCGTTGCATTAAATCACGAAATGCAGATTTGCAATTACGTCAATATAATAAAGCAGTTTATAAAAGATAGGTACAGGTTCAGAATATAACCAAAGGCAGTTACCACTGTAATAGGATTGCATACCAGGCATTAAAGTTACTGGGTGACTGCAAGAAGACCGTTTGTCTCTAGGAATTTCTGCAACAGCAGAGACATCTGTCCCTGGGAGTTCAATGGGTACCTATCGGTAATCCCTTTCCTTCTGTGGATCAGTGTTAGAACTTGATAAACTGCATCCATTGCATTAAGAAAAGTTTGATGAATGAAGAAATTCAGAAAGCCCATACAAATTTATTGAAGAAAACACTACTTGCTATGGACATGTAAAAGGGCTTGCTAACATTTAAGAGGAAACTACTTCAGGAAAAATGTCTAAGATGTTATAAAGCATTTACATTTAAGACTATAAGACATAGGAGTGGAAGTAAGGCCATTCAGCCCATTCAGTCCACTCAGCCATTTAAATCATGGCTGATGGGCATTTCAACTCCACTTACTCGTACTCTCCCCATAGCCCTTAGTAAGACCATAAGACATAGGAGAAATGCTTTGCTGAGCAGATATCATTTTATGAATTAATAGTTTTAAAAAGCAGCTGAAGCTAAGATCTAAAGCCAGCCAATTCCAAAAAGATGTCCACTGTAAAGAGCAATTTTGAACTTGGCTTACTGTTTAGCAACAAGTTCTTCAATTGGTGTTCGTGATTGAAGGAGCAATTCGAGTGACAGGCATTTAATGTTAAAAAAAAGTGCAGCAAAATTATACAAAAATCCAATTACATTTAATTTTGTAAGGAAGACCCAGACCTGTAAAATCTACTTAATGAAGAAATTAAAGAAACCAACTTATTTCTTCCCAGCGACATCAGCATAGTTACCCCTAGGAGTAATGATCTTTCTTTAGTTAGAAAGATAAAGATTAACAGCTGGCCAAGCACCATTATGGACTTTCTAAAATGCATCCGAAGCTCAGTGACCAGTACCACAGAACAGACTACAATCCACTCCTCATCTACTACCAACATTTGTAATGCTGTACAGTTGACAGCTGTAACAGTCAAATGTTTCAAGTAAAATTCTGGGCCAAACAGAATTCTATCACAACATTCCCACAGGTGATTGCACAATCATCCTTGAGCCTATACAAGACCATAAGACACAAGAGGAGAAATTAGGCCATTCAGCCCATCAGGTCTGCTCCACCTTTCAATCATGGCTGATATCTTATTCAACCCCTTTCTCCTGCATTCTCCCTGTAACCCTCAATAATCAAGAACCTATCCATCTCAGACTTAAAATGTACTCAATGACCTAGCCCCCACTGCCTTCTGTGGCAGTGAATTACACACATTGACCACTCTCTGTCTGAAGACATTTCTCTATCTCCGTTCTAAAAGGTCTTCCCTTTACTCTAAGGCTGTGCCCTTGGATCTGAGATTCTCCTACCAATGGAAGCATCTTCCCAACATCCATTTTAACCAGGACATTCAGTAATCTGAAAATTTCAATTAGATTCCCCCCATCATCCTTCCCAACTCCAATGAGTATAGTCCCAGGGTCCTCAAACATTCCTCATATGTTAAGCTTTCCATTCCTGGGATTATTCTCATGAACCTCCTCTGAACCTGCTCTAGGGCCAGTACATCCTTCCTGAGATATGGGGTCCAAAACTTCACACAATAAAAAGTATATAAAATATATAAAAGTAGATTAAATAAAACATTATAATTTTGCTCTCTCACTAGTTTCTCCACCACCTTCCTCACCACCTCTCCAAGGATGATTCCAGTATAGAATGGTTCCATTTTTAGCATCATTAGCATCTGTTCAACAAGCTAGACATGGATCTGAGGCCCATGGCTGTAAGAAACCACAGAAAGTTATGTGCACAGGCAATGTTAAAAGTGAGCACATATTCACCAGGTGATTCAGCGATGAGTGATCTTCTGAGAGAAACTTGGAAGCCTAAAATTTTTTTCATATAAGCCACTGGCGTGCAGGTTGTCAGGTGACTTAATTTCAAACTTCAAGTTTATGACAGGACTTCTGAAACTCCCAAGAGAACTGTGGAACTCTTCCATCCACGGACTCTCCATTTACACATCTCACTGCTGAAGGACTACCAATGTCAAAGTCCCCTCCCACCCCAGGAATGCCCTCTTCCATCAGGCAAAATATTTAGAAAACTGAACACTTGCACAACAGGTTCAAAAACGGCCTCTTCCTTGCTATTATGAGACTACTGAATGGACCTCTAACTTCAAATAACGTTGATCTTGCTTTGTGTACCTCCTGTGCAACCACAACCTCCTCACTCGAAGCAACCTATGATCTGTATGTTCTTGTTTGCTATGATCTGCCTGTACTGATCACAAAACAAAGCTTTTCACTGTACTTAGGTACACGTGACTGCAAAATAATCAAATCAAATTCAGGTGGTGATGGTGGGAACTATCAAGTTCAATCCTGTCCAGCCAACATTCCTGTCCAGGACAATTCAAGTACTCACTAGAAGCCAAATCCTTACACATGATATAGCAGCATAATTAGCCCATTGTATGACAGCAAGCACCTCACTGAGGCCTATCATAGGAATACTGCAATGTGCTAGGTGTATGAACTTGAAGCACTACCATTTTCTAGTTGTCATGAAACATAGGTCAAAAATTTAATTCAGATCTCCAGGCATCCCGTGCTTGCCTTGTCACTAAATCTTGCCCAGCGTGCTCAAGGATAATAAGTCAAAAAGTTAAAATGTCATTATTGTTTTAGTGAGCTGTTGAAATGAGGCGGGGGGGGTGGGCAAGTGTGCACAGAACACAGTCTTAAGCAAAGAGAGGAAAAAGGACAGAGCTAGAGAGAAAGACGGGGGAGAATATGAAAGTAGTCGAGAGAATAAAGCGGGGGGGGGGGGTGCAGGTGTTCAGTTTTCAAACGTTATTCAGTTTTATTTTTATGAAAAATCTGACTCATCATTGTGATATCCGAGAAGTAATCAACATGCTTTTCCTTGAAAACTCATTGTTCTACTTTCACATCAGCAAAAACAAAACAAATTCTACCAGTTGTCCAGTTGATTCATGGCGATTCAGAGATGAAAAACCCCAACATAGTTTGATTCTATGTGAACTTGCAAACATTCATCGCAATGTTGTGACCAGCTTCAACAGTTCCATTCAAAACTAAAGGTCACTGTCCCAGTGTGAATTTCTATCTTATGTAAAAATTAAAACAAAGAATTCATCAGAAGTACACCAGGATTCTTGTGCCATTTTTTTGACAAGCTATTCCAAAACTTTAATCTGATAGCATCACACTAAACATACCATTTTGCAATTTGCTAAATTCATTGGGATACTAAGGGTGTGATATGATGTTATAGAAAATCATTTTATCATGGATGATGTCTGGACAACTCTTGGGTATTTTAACTGGCAGGAGTTACAAATCTTCCTTTTTTTGACTGGCAATGGTAAAAGTGATTACATATTCACCAGGTGATTCAGCGATAATGAGTGATCTTCTGAGAGAAACTTGGGAGCTCAAAATTTTTTTATCTAAGCCACTGGTGCTCAGGTCGTCAGGTGACTTAATTTATAACTTCAAGTTTATAACAGGACTTCTGAAACTCCCAAGAGAACTGTGGAAGCACCTTCACCCTGCAGGCTGCATCAGTTCAAGAAGCGGAGTCACCACTCTTGCTGGAGGGTAAATCAGGATGTCACTGAGCACTGGTCATGTAAGCGACAACCATACCCTGGAATGAAGATTTCATTAAAACCATGAATATCATTTTTAGTTTGTTACAATCTTACTACCCAAGAATAAATTTTGAACCATTACAAATTAACTTTAAGGTAACTTAGAATAACAAACTTTGAGGTTGATTTGAATTTCTCGTTGCAGTTCAAACAGAACTTAAAAATATTTTGATTTGAGGAAAGGAGCATTACAGTATGAGGAAGCCAAAGAGACTGGGATTTGATTACGTGGATCAGTTTGAAAGGGCACTACCAGATAATTGCCCACCACATTCTACAGTTTCATGAATCTTGTAGTACGTAGTACATAATTCAACATTAGACATATCAACAGCTTATCTACTGTCCTTTATCTTCAGGCTTATATGAAAGAACTTACTTTGTTAGCTGGATCGGAAGCCAAACAAGTGCAAAAAATTTCTACGTTTTCTTCTTCCAAAACAGAAGATTTGAGTCTACTGGCAGAAACTCCAAGGAAAAGCTTGAATGTCTGCTAATAGTTACTTGACATTTTCTAATGCAACCAGTTAAAATCCAAACAACTTGGATCTGCGCCTTTTTGTTTCACCAACCCTGTACAGGACAACTGCATCAATCAGGTACTGGCATTGCATAGCAACCTGTGTAAATGAAAAGGGAGCCAATGCTCATTCATTTAGTACAATGTTAACTAAGCCTATCTAGACGTCCTCTACCAAACCTGGTACAGTAGGTCTCAGGGATCAGAATGGGACATCAATAGTGATATGTGGCCATCAAATTAAGATCTGTTTGAATTTATTTGAAGATAGAGAGGGATAAATATTTCCTCAAACATTGAGGGGCTTTCCGAACCTTTTCCTTTTGTGATTGTATTTCACAACTTTGAAACTTTCATCACAAGGTTGAGGGGGGTGATTCTTGATAGAGCAGGAACACAGCTGTTGCAATTCAAGTGAAACTCCACAGTGGGCACTGTTGCCTCAGAACCAAAATTTCATCTCACTCTCCACTTGGAGTCCATGTTTAAAGTTGCCCATTTAACCTGGTTTTACTGTTAAGATCACAAACTTTGCTGAGCATTGCACTATGTGTTTTAACTTTGTCAAATGCAGTGCATCTGAATTACTTCATGAGTGTGGCGACCTTTCCTCTTCTCAGACTTCCAGCCTCTCCCTGCTCCACACATCACTGGCCAAGGTCTGTACCAGGGATCGCCACCTACAGGCCCCAGACAGCTTTCAATAGACACTATTTGCCCTAGGCCATACCACAGCCGTTGCCCAACGGCATTCCCCAAGAGGCTGCCACTGCCCCATAAGTCACTGGACACAACAACTGGCAGGCCCCCAAAACAGACGCTATTGTAAGTTGAAGATTATAATTAAAAACATAAAAATGCACTTTAGCAGTTATTTCAATGTAGGATTTTAAGACAATGTAAGTACTCTATTTTAATTAAGATACTAATGTTTTAATTGTGTTTCTGCTTAGGAAGAGTCTATAGAATCAATGCTTCATTTGAAGTTTCATCACTCAAATATGCAACGCCAACTTTTAAGGGAAGGCACTGATACTGCTTTAAAAAAAAACTAAGAAAGTTAACTCCTTTCTGATAATAGTTATCACGAGTATCCTCTGTTGGAACTCCCTGGTAAGTCTCCCCTTAACATTCTCCTCTGACTTCTCTCCTTGGAGCAGAAACTTCATATCAGACAACGGGGGAAACTAAGGGGCTAAAAGACTGAGGAACCTATGATCAGACATAATGGGAACTGTAGATGCTGGAGAATCCGAGATAACAAAGTGTGAAGCTGGATGAATACAGCAGGCCAAGCAGCATCTGAGGAGCACATAAGCTGATGTTTCGGGCCTAGACCCTTCATCAGAGAGCAACTTATGGTACTTTTAAGTTAAAGACGAGGAACTTATGATAACTGGTTTCAGCTGAAAAAAAATGCATTGGAAAAACTTCAGGAACCAGTTACTAACAAATCCACAGAACCGGAAAAAAAAAATTGCTGGAGAAACTCAGCAAGTCTGGAACTGTGGAAAGAATGCAGAGTCAACATTTCAGGTCCAGTGACCCTGTCAGAGTCTGATGGGCTTCTTTTTTCATTGACTCATAGGATATGGGAGTCACTGGCTGGGCCAACATTTACTGCCCTCCGATAAGTTGCCTTTGTGGAGATGTGATGAACTGCCTTCTTGAGCCACTGCAATCCATGTGCAGTAGACTGTCAATGCCTTTCAGGAGGGAATTCCAGGATTTTGACCCAACAACAGTGAAGGAGCAGCAAAATATTTCTAAATAAGGGTAGTGAGTGACTTGGAGGGGAACTTGTACGTGGTGTTTTATGTATCTGCTGCCCTTAACCTTTGAAGTGGGAGTGATCGCAGGTTTGGAAGGTGCTGCCGAAGGATCTTTAGTGAATTTCCGCAGTGCATCTTGCACATCGCATGCACTGCTGGCAACTATCGGTGAAGAGAGTGGATTCTTATGGATGAGATGCCGATCAGGTGGACTGCTTTGTCCTGGATGTTGTAAAGCTTCTTGGGGGTTGTTGTGAAGTTGCGCTCATCCAGGCAATTGGAGAGTAGGCCATCAAACTGCTGACTCGTATTTTGTAGATGGTGGACAAGCTTTAAAGGAGTCAGGAGGTGAGTTATTCATATAGGATTCCCAGTCTCTGGCTTGCTCTTGTAACCAATGTGTTTATGTAGGGAGTCCATTTGAGTTTCTGGTCAATGATAAGCCCCCCAAGCTGTTGATGGTGGAGGGTTCAGTGACAGTAATAGCACTGAATATCAAGGAGCATCGACTGGATTCTCTCATTGGAGATGATCATCGCCTGGCATTTGTGAGGCAAATGTTACTCACCACTTGTCAGCCCATGCCTGGATACTGTTCAAATTTTACTGTATTTGAACATGGACTGTTTCAGTATTTGAGGAGTCACAAGTGGTGCTGAACATTATGCAATCACCAGCAAACATCCCCACTTCTAAGTTTACGTTGGACAGAAGGCACTGATGAAGCACCTGCAGATTTATATCTTAGGGTTCTAAAAGATGCAGCTAGAGGCAGTCGATGCACTAGTTATATTTTTCCACCATTTTCTAGTTCCTCCAAAGTGACAGTGGATTGAAGTTAGCCAATGTAACTCTGCTACACAAGAGCGGGGAAGAAACCAAGGAACTACAGGCCTGTTAGTGGAACATTAACTATCAGGAACATGCCAAAATCTCTCTTTTCTTTCAACCCTCAAGTTCCTCTATACCCCTAAGCACCTGACATCTTTCCTAAATTTGTGTGACATACTAACAGATTCCTTCTGTTAATAATAATTCCTTCATCAGCCCTCTACTACTTCAAGGAACTGAATCAATTTATTAGACCCGAAAGGCTTTTAAAAAAGGTCCATACCGGCTCTCCCTAATAACACACGTTGCTTCATGCGAGAATTAATGTTATGCTTTTTACATTTCTAAAAACTATTACAGTGATTGACCTGGTCATTATTAGGTTTGTCGCTAATCAAAAAGAACGCTAAAATCACTGTTTCTGATTGCCAGAGAGATAACGAACCTAACACCAGCATCTGCAAAGACAGAAATTGCTTGTGAAAAAAAAATTCATATCAGAGATAAAGGGAACTGTAAATGCTGCAGAATCTGAGATAACTAAGTGTGGAGGTGGACGAACACAGCAGGCCAAGCAGCATCTTACGAGAACAAAAGCTGACGTTTCGGGCCTAGACCCTTCATCAGAAAAGTGGGATAGGGACGAGGTTCTGAAATAAATATGGAGACAGGGGTTGGTGGATCGAAGATGGATAGAGGAGAAGATAGGTGGAGAGGAAACAGACAAGTTAAAGGGGTGGGGATGGAGCCTGTAAAGGTGAGTGTAGGTGGGGAGGTAGGGATGGGATAGGATAGGTCAGTCCGAGGAGGACGGACGGACAAGTCAAGGGGGCAACATGAGGTTAGTAGGTAGGAAATGGGGATGCGGCTTGAGGTGGGAAGAGGGGATAGGTGAGAGGAAGCTCAGCAGGTCTGGCAGCACGTGTGGAAAAAATGTGTAGTTAAACACTTCTGGTACACTCCAGAGAAACATTGGCTCCGCTTTCTCTTCACTGGGCTGCCAGACCTGCTGAGGTTTTCCAGAAATTTCAGTACTTGTTTATTATCGGGTTTATTCCTCTGTTGTTTTGTAAGTGTGTTTCACATTTGTAATCCCCCACTGTCCCTATACCCAAAGTTGACTGAAAGATGGTGGTTATAGCTTGCGTTCTCTCCACCTTTCCCTCAGCAACCATGGACATACCCCATCATTACATTAATCCTGTAAATTCACACAAAAACAGTGCAAATTTAATGAATTTAAAACAGTCAAGGCGAATGAAGATCATGAGTAAGCATCAATTTATCACACAGTGCAAGATTGCAAATATAGAGGAATTCTGAATTAAAATTCACAGACAAGTTTAAGTTGCTAATTTTCAGGTAAAGCAAGTACAGGCCATTGAGAATACTATAGTGCAACAACACTAAGATTCAACATGAACCAGTCTCAAGTGTAGAACTAGCAAGATGGGAAGGGATGGAATTCTTCCAGTGGCTTCCATGAAAAAAAAAAGGATTGTCAGCTGGAAACTAATATGTCTGGGAGCTACTGGGACATGGTGCTCACAATAAGGGCTACAACAAGCAGAGTCAGCACAACGAAATGTTTCACTACTTTAGAATTATAGGCTAACACTTCAAGTTTGTACTTCCAACAGTCTTTAGATAGATTTAAAGCAAGGTGTCCACAGGCTTTCCTTCCACTTTTGATTTCTTTGAAACAAATCCACATACCTGAATAATGCACAAAGCCAGCCTACAATTTGGGAAGAATGCCCCCTCTATGATTCATGTCTATTGCTTAAAGCACATCATTAATTCTTCCTATTCTAAAAGATATTAACACCGTGAAATAGCAAAGGGGGAAAACGTCAGAAGTACATTAGTCCCATACACTAGTATTCAAAAGCTGAATTCAGGGGCTTGGTCCTGAATGTGGACACATGAAATTTATATAAATATCCGAACTGAATGGGTCAGGAGTAAGCATTCTAAACCACATAACACCAAAAATTAAACAACCTGATTGGTAATGAGAGGAATGTAATAAAATGAATACAGACTAGCCTGTTAAAAAAAAATCAAAGTACTTCTGTAATTTATGTTTATTAAGTATATAGATAAGCTTTGAAACAAGAATGAAAGGTGAAAGCCCGTATTTGATGAGACACTGTGGTCAGACCTTGCAACCAAGGAGAGGGGTGGAAAGAGGGGGGAAGAGGGGTGGAAAGAGGGGGGAAGAGGGGTGGAAAGAGGGGGGAAGAGGGGTGGAAAGAGGGGGGAAGAGGGGTGGAAAGAGGGGGGAAGAGGGGTGGAAAGAGGGGGGAAGAGGGGTGGAAAGAGGGGGGAAGAGGGGTGGAAAGAGGGGGGAAGAGGGGTGGAAAGAGGGGGGAAGAGGGGTGGAAAGAGGGGGGAAGAGGGGTGGAAAGAGGGGGGAAGAGGGGTGGAAAGAGGGGGGAAGAGGGGTGGAAAGAGGGGGGAAGAGGGGTGGAAAGAGGGGGGAAGAGGGGTGGAAAGAGGGGGGAAGAGGGGTGGAAAGAGGGGGGAAGAGGGGTGGAAAGAGGGGGGAAGAGGGGTGGAAAGAGGGGGGAAGAGGGGTGGAAAGAGGGGGGAAGAGGGGTGGAAAGAGGGGGGAAGAGGGGGGAAGAGGGGTGGAAAGAGGGGGGAAGAGGGGTGGAAAGAGGGGGGAAGAGGGGTGGAAAGAGGGGGGAAGAGGGGTGGAAAGAGGGGGGAAGAGGGGTGGAAAGAGGGGGGAAGAGGGGTGGAAAGAGGGGGGAAGAGGGGTGGAAAGAGGGGGAAGAGGGGTGGAAAGAGGGGGAAGAGGGGTGGAAAGAGGGGGAAGAGGGGTGGAAAGAGGGGGAAGAGGGGTGGAAAGAGGGGGAAGAGGGGTGGAAAGAGGGGGAAGAGGGGTGGAAAGAGGGGGAAGAGGGGTGGAAAGAGGGGGAAGAGGGGTGGAAAGAGGGGGAAGAGGGGTGGAAAGAGGGGGAAGAGGGGTGGAAAGAGGGGGAAGAGGGGTGGAAAGAGGGGGAAGAGGGGTGGAAAGAGGGGGAAGAGGGGTGAAAAGAGGGGGAAGAGGGGTGGAAAGAGGGGGAAGAGGGGTGGAAAGAGGGGGAAGAGGGGTGGAAAGAGGGGGAAGAGGGGTGGAAAGAGGGGGAAGAGGGGTGGAAAGAGGGGGAAGAGGGGTGGAAAGAGGGGGAAGAGGGGTGGAAAGAGGGGTGGAAAGAGGGGTGGAAAGAGGGGGAAGAGGGGTGGAAAGAGGGGGAAGAGGCATCTTTTACAGAAAGGCCTTGAAAAATGAACGTTTGATTGAAATGAAATAGCTGCAATCCACTGAATGGACTACACACACTTGTCTTCCACAACTCCAGAATCGGGTCACCCCAGTCGTGTTTTGGTTTTTTGCGGGGGGGGAGGGGGGTCGGTCAGCCAGGGGCTATAATTCTCTCAGAGTCCTTAGCACATTTTCTATGAAGTGCTCTGCCAAACAGCACAAGAACATGCCCTAATTGATTCAACAGAACTGGTCAGCTTCCAACAGCTAGCCAGGAACTATTGAAAATTGTAGTTTTTCAGCAATTTACAACAAGAATGGGAAAGATGAAATAGAAGCACATCATACTGAAAAGTCGGCTCATCAAAAGCATTTCCAAAACAAAAACTTACAGTTTGCCAATTTTTTCAGTTCAACGGTAAAATTGCGACCATATTCTCAACTTCAACACATTAATCTGCTTATGTCATCTTTTGAAATGGCTCAGAAAGCTGGAATAAAAACTACTTTACCAAGTAAAATTAGGAGGTTGAATAGCCTTCTGTACCAGAAACATAGAAAAAAGGAGTATGCCACTCAGTCCTTCGAGTCTGCTCTACCATTCAATATGAACATGCAATTTACTCCGACCCTCTCCCAAATCTTTAAATACCTTTAATCCCAAGAACTGTATGTAGCTCCTTCTTGAAAACATTCAATCCTTTAACTTCAATCGCTTTCTGTAGCAGAAAATTCCACAGGCTCACTACGACCAACATAAAGAAATTTCTTAACTCAATCCTAAATGGCTGACACCATTTCCTTGGGTTGTGACCCCTGGTTCTGGACTCCCCAGTCATTAGGAACATCCTTCCTATTTTTATGATGTCTGGTTCCGTTAAAATTTTTACTTCTAAACTCCAGTAACAACAGTATTAAACAAGTCCAAAACTGCACACAATATTCCAGACGCCTTCTCACCAAGGACTTGTGCAATTGCATCAAGGCATTCTTGCTACAAAGGCCAACATACCATATCCCTTCTTCACTATGTGATGCGCATTGTATGCTTACTTTCAGCAACTGAAGTGTGTAGACACCTAAGTCTTACTGCACCTCCAGTTTCCCAATCTTTATTAATCAGATAATAATCTGCCCTCCTGTTTCTGTTCTCTAAAGTGGATAACCTCATGTTTATTCACATTATATTTCAAGTACTTCGCATTTGTCCACTTGTTCAAATCACACTGAAGCACCTCTGCAATCGTTCTCACAGCTTACCCTCCCATTCAGATTTATGTCATCTTCAAACTTGGAGCTATTAGTGTTTCCTCACAATCATTAATATATGTTGTGACTAGCTAGGTTCTAAGCACTAATCCTTGTAGTACCCAACTCGTCACTGTCTGCCACTTGGGGGAAAAAAGTCTGTTAAATCCTACTGTTTTCTGTCTGCCAACCATTTACTTATCCATGTTCATGTGCTCTCCCCATCCCATGTGCTTCAATTTTATATGCTCATCTCTTATTTATCAAAAGATTTCTGAAAGTACAAGTAATCCATATCCACTGGCTCCCCCTCATCAACTCTAATAGTTAAATCCTCAAAAAAAAACATCCTGTAGTTTTGTCAAGCATAATTTCCCTTTTGTAAATCACACTGACTATTTGATCCTGTCATTATCTTCCAAGTGCTTTGCAATTAAATTTTTTATAATTGACTACTACATTTTGTGTACTGATGATTGAGCATTACACATAAATACTAGTTTATTAAAACTGCAGAATCCATTGCAGTTAATTCAGCTTTAATCAGATAGCACAACAGACCGACTTTATGACAAAAAAAAACTTTTAAAAAATCTACAAGGGGGTAACAGATCCCTGTTTAAGGTGGTCACAGGTAGTGATGGTGCTACTTATGCACAATTGCCCAAGGATCACTACCATACCTGCAACAGTTTCCAAGTCAGTTCAACATCTCACCCCATGGCAAGCTCTGATTCTGCACATAAATCAAAGCACTCCAGTTGAGAAAGTCATTTACATTTTTTTCACAACAATCTGAGCCTTTTCCATTATTCTCTTAATTAAAAGCAGAGACCTCCATCCCAATAATGTGAAATAGCACAAGATCAATACTGCATGGAGAACCCCTGAATGAATCAATTACACTGACATATAGAGTATCAAAAACACATTAACAGTGTTTTTCTTAAAAAAAACCCTTAAACATAAATGAAAGAAAAGCAAACCTCAGCCAGTGAGAAATTGCCAACTAATTAAGACAGCCCTGATCAGTAGCACCCAATTTACAGTTTCTATGACCCTTTGCCACATCAACATAAAACTGAGTAATGCGCTAAAACAAAAGCCATGCAGAACAAATGATGGACAAGAGGCCTCTTTAGAAATCGTTGCCGGCACAGAATTGCAACATCCATCATAGGAAATGTCTGTGCACAAATTTTTGAAAGTCTGGCTTTTCTAAAGGAATACTATCTAAAGTCCTCAGACCAAAGCAAAATAACACCCGAGAACCTGGCAGCACTGTAACATACAAGTGCTAAGGGCCAATACAAATTAAGTTAACAAACATTTCACAGAATACTCAATTCATTACTTTTCTCACCGCATTCCTGTTTTGTTCATGAAAATAGAATGGTCTGCCACTAAAAGAGGGGGCATATTAATGATGACCAATCTCCCATCCACAGATACTCAAGATGGAACTACATTACACCAAATGATACATCAGGTGTGCCAACAACCAGCAAATTTATACCAAATGCCACAGAATTCAGTGATTTTACACAAGATTCCTCATTTGGAATGCAGCAACTTGTTCCTGGAGCTACCACACTGTCCAATTTACTTCAAGTCAACACCCTCTTGATGTATGACCTGAACATTTACCTTACTTCAAGGAAAATAAGTCACGTCATAAATCTCTTTCTGCTTCATTAGCTTTTATGGCTTGATCGAGTTATAAAACCAAAACAAAGTTCTGATAAATGTCCTGAACCAATCATAAGATTTGCAGGAAGACCATCTGAAGTAACCCACTGAGGGAAGTAACCATTCCCTGCAACCACAGGAAGTGCTACACGTGCCCCCACACCTTCTCCCTCACCCCCATCCCAGGCCCCAAGATGACTTTCCATATTAAGAAGAGGTTCACCTGCACATCTGCCAATGTGGCGTACTGTATCCATTGTACCCGGTGTGGCTTCCTCTACATTGGGGAAACCAGGCGGAGGCTTGGGGACCGCTTTGCAGAACACCTCCGCTCGGTTCGCAATAAATAACTGCACCTCCCAGTCACGAACCATTTTAACTCCCCCTCCTATTCCTCAGACGACATGTCCATCATGGGCCTCCTGCAGTGCCACAATGATGCCACCCGAAGATTGCAGGAACAGCAACTCATATTCCGCTTGGGAACCCTGCAACCCAATGGTATCAATGTGGACTTCACAAGCATCAAAATCTCCCCTTCCCCCACTGCATCCCAAACCCAGACCAGTTCTTCCCCTCCCCCCACCGCATCACAAAACCAACCCAGCTCGTCCCCTCCCCCCAGTGCATCCCAAAACCAGCCCAGCCTGTCTCCACTTCCCTAACCTGTTCTTCCTCTCACCCATCCCTTCCTCCCACATTGAGCTCCACCTCCATTTCCTACCTACTACTTCATCCCACCTCCTTGACCTGTCAGTCTTCCCTGGACTGACCTATCCCCTCCCTACCTCCCCACCTACTCTCCTCTCCACCTATCTTCTTTTCTCTCCATCTTCAGTCCGCCTCCCTCTCTGTCCCTATATATTCCAGAACCCTCTTCCCATCCCCCTCTCTGATGAAGGGTCTAGGCCCGAAACGTCAGCTTTTGTGCTCCTGAGATGCTGCTTGGCCTGCTGTGTTCATCCAGCTTCACACTTTATTATCTTGGATTCTCCAGCATCTGCGGTTCCCATTATCACTGCAGTAACCCATTGTCTGACGAAGTTGAAGCAGAAGTTACATCAAGAATCTCTCATCTAACCTGTTTCAGTTATCAAAATACCGGGGAAGCATAGCCATCAGTTTCCAAGAAGCAGCCACCCAGTCTCATGATGTAAAGGAGATATTGAGAGTCGCAAATATGGATCAGATTAGACTGAAGTACAGGTAAATTGCTGCTTTATCTGGAAGGTGTGTCTAGGGCCTTTGATAATAAGCAAGGATGGGAGAAAACAGGCTGTGCAATTGCACGGGCAGGTGCCGTGGGCATTAGGGATATTTTGGCAGACAAAACGGACCAGTCCTTGCGGAAGGCTGACAAAGCAGGGAAGTGTGGGTCGAGCAATGGCACTGATACTCTCACTGCTCTCCCCTTCCAACCCAACAGGGTCCTTTCTGGGGCTCACTTTACACCCCACCAGGATCCACATCTAAAAGGGATCATAAGCCACCATTTCCACCACTTCCAAAATCCGTGAAATCCAGTAAAAATCTGAGAAGTTTGCTGACACCACTCCCCTCCTCCCTACTGCACAACTCAGATCAGTCCCTGGTCTCACAGAGGCCATAATTTTCAAACCTTAAAATAGGGTGGCAGTGGAAAACACTGCTTTAGTAAAGTACCCTCAACAAGGTGTTAGGAGCATCACTACTTACCTATTCCCCCTCTCCAATTCTCATTTTCTACAGAATCGCTTCCGTATCAAGCAGAGGACTAATTAAGAGTAAAGTTTATTTCAGATAACAAAACACACACACTCCAACACAAACATTCCGGTTTTTCATAATTCTATGCAACAAGGTGCAGTCTCTCAAACAGAAGCAGGGCTTATAATGGTCCAGACAAGAACTAATTAACATACACTCGAACCGCAGCCAGGCCCTGAACATTCATATCAGAGTCACTCTGAACTCTTATTTCTTGCTCTCCAGCTGTTGTCTGACCTGAGTATTCTCAGAAATTTTTATTTCAAGTCCAGAACTGGCATTATTTTCTCTTCTGCCCAACAGCTGTCACATTTGGTAACAATGGTCTGTTTGCATGGTTCAGGCAAATCTACCAAATCCAGGTAAACTGGTCCAGAACATTAATTAGTATTTCAGATGGAGTTATCCCAGCTGCGCACTCAGTTCCTGCACGGACCAGCTGGTAGGAGTATAACCGGGCACCTCCAACCTCTCTTTGCTACAATCTTAAGTCCCCACCTACTTCGAGAAAACCCCATCATTCCCATACCAAAGAAAACACTGCAGCATGCCTCAATGACTACTACTTGGTGGCTGATCTCTAATTATGAAGTGGTTCGAGAGGTTAGTCAGGGATCCTGTCAACGCTAGCCTCCCAGCCTGCCTTGATCCCTTGCAATTTGCCTACTGGTGCAACAAGCCCATAGTAGATGCCATCTCCCTAACCCTACACTCATTCCTGGAAAATCTGGACAACAAGGATGTCTACATCAGGTTCTACTTATTGACTGAAGTCTTCAAGACCATAATCCCAACCAAACTAATTTCCAAACTCCGAGGCTTAGGTCTCTGCTCCACCCTCTGCAACAGGATCCTCAATTTCCTGAATCAGAGGGTGCAGTGAGGACAGGCAACAGCACCTCTTCCACAACAATCCTCAACACTTGGACCCCACAAGGCTGCATACTCAGCCCCTTACTGTACTCTGCACGCTCGTGACTGTGCGGCCAAATTTCATCTGAACTCCACCTAGAAGTTCACTGACAATACCACTGTTGTAGGCCAGATGTGAAACAATGACGCAGAATACAGGAAAGATAACAATCTCTCTATCAATATCAGTAAACTGAGGAGCTGATCATCGACTTCAGGAAGCAAGGAGGGCACACCCCTACCTACAATCAAGACAGCAGACATGGAGATGGTTTACAGCATCAAGTTGGAGTGACAATCACCAATCTATCCTGTACAACTCAGTGATGCAACACCAAGGTGGTACAACAACACTACTTCTTCCTCATAGCTAAGGAAATTCAGCATATCCATAAGGACTCTCACCAACTTTTATCAATGCACCAGAGAAAGCTTCAATCTGGATGCATCGTGGCTTGGTACTGCCCAGGACCGTAAAAAATTAGAGGGTCGTGAACACAGCCCAGCCCATCATGCAAGCTCACCTTCCATCCACAGACTCCATCTACACTTCTTGCTCCCTCAGCAAGACAGCTAACATCAAAGACCCCTCCTGCTCCAGTCATTAGCTCTTCCATCAGGCAGAAAATACAAAAGCCTAAACAAATGCACCAAAAGGTTCAAGAACAGACTTCTGGATGAACCTTTTCTAATGTTGACCTCACCTTTTGTGCACATTCTTTGAAGGCATAACTTTGTATTCTTCACTCTGTTCAATCACCCTATGATCTTTGTAAAGTATGATATGCCTGTAATGCATGCAAAACAATACTTTCCACTGTACCTAGTGACAATAATAAATCAAAATCAGTAATTTTAAGAGAAATTACAATGAAAAGTACGCAAAATGTAACAACACACAGCAATGCTACGAGGGGTTCAAACCCCATGGCACTTAGCTTCTAATACAGTCATGTCATTTACCCCTCCGCACCCCCCCCCCCCACCAAAATGTATTTCAGTCATGAAATTTGTCCATTATACAGCAGTTCCAAACAGATGCTACATACAATTTAATACATATCAGTTGTTTTGAATACAGTGTATAAAGTGCAGACTTACCCTCACAGGTTGACTTTGTGACACATAAAACCCAACAGATTTTGCCATCTCTAGCCCCGAAGTGCAGTGGCTTTTTCACAATGGCTTTTTCGCTTCGAGATTCCGCAGCAGCCACTCCAAGATTTAGCACAGCCCTGGATCCTGGATGTGCCAGTGTCTAACACTCAGTCCTCAACAGTTCTTTGCACAGTACAACCAACAAGCTCCAGGCAGACCAAAGAGCATCTGTCACCATGTTGTCGGCCCTCCAACAGTAGTTATTTCTGTCGCCAGTGTCCTCCTGTGGAAACAGCCCTCACAGGGCACAGTCCTTCTCGGCAGGACATACTCGGCATGAACCGGAAGAAAAACCACTGCACCTTCCAGACCTGTAATCTGCCTTTGAAAAGCAGGTTGGGGGCAATGGTCTCTTCCCCACGAAGTCGCATCAAGGAAGCAATACAGAAGAGGTTACCCTCTAGATATTCAGGCAGGATCTGATGGCCCTTTTCACCATTAGACTGTCTCCATGTTTGAAAACCCTGGAAATGAAGCATTTTGCCAAATAACAGAGTTTACTTGGGGAACCAGACAACAGGATCCACAGGAGTGTTACAAGCAGACCACTGGCTGATCAATTTGTGGTCCAAAATGTTTTTCTGCATCTAGCTTCTCCACAATGGCCAGCTAATACACTGACTGCAGCATGCTACAAAAATACAGTCAGACCCATCCTTCCCAATACCGGGGAAAGCCAATCACAAAAGTAACACTTCGTACGCATATCAAGGGTCAGTCATCATGTTATGTATAAATGCTACAACTGGAAACTAAGGTACTCTCTAGAGAGTGTGGAAGAAACGTGTCTCAATGTGTTGTGACACTCCTGAAATTCTTATTTAACTACATTGGTCACTTTGGTCTCTTGTCCCTCAGTTGTAGGCCATGACAAAGATACTCCTTCAGGCTTCTCTGGTTCTCCAATAGTTTTCTCCCATTTGTGGAACACTAGCAGAACAGACTCAAAGTTCACTCCATAAAAGCAGATTAGAATATTTCTGCAAGGCAGGCTCTATCACCATATCCACAAACCATACAGTTTTAATCAAATTCATGACTGTTTCTTCAATTAGCTAATCCTCTACCCCGACTATAAACAAGACTACACACGAGTTTCCTATCACAATAGTACAGGCAGACCACACTACAGTT
>NC_081400.1:1498673-1506430 GCF_030684315.1 Stegostoma tigrinum | reverse complement strand
GCTGGAACACCTCGAAGCGAAGTTTGGTCAACATGGCAGTCACAAAGATCGGGTCCGCGTTTGCAAACAGGGGCATGGTCGCAACGAGACTCCGGCAGTTAAAGTTAACAATCTCCTGGGCAGAGAGGGGCAGAGAGGGCGGGGTGGGAGGGGCGGGGGAGAGAGGGAGGGGGAGAGAGGGAGGGGGAGAGAGGGAGGGGGAGAGAGGGAGGAGAGGGGGAGGGGGAGAGAGAGAGAGAGACAGAGAGGGACAGAGAGAGAGGGAGAGGGAGCGGGGGAGAGAGGGGGAGAGGGGAGAGGGGGGGGGAAGAGAGAGAAAGGGGGAGAGAGACAGAGAGAAAGGGAGAGGGGGGGGGAGAGAGGGGGAGAGGGGGAGAGAGAGACAGAGAGGGACAGCCAGGGCGGGGTGGAGGGGGGGGGGAGAGAGAGAGAGAGAGAGACAGAGAGGGGGAGAGGGGGAGAGGCAGAGAGAGGGAGAAAGAGACAGAGAGGGACAGCCAGGGCGGGGTGGAGGGGGGGGGGGAGAGAGAGAGAGACAGGGAGAGAGGGGGAGAGAGAGAGAGAGGGGGGGAGAGAGGGGGAGAGAGGGGGAGAGAGAGACAGAGAGAGAGGGAGAGGGGGAGAGAGAGAGAGACAGAGAGAGAGGGAGAGGGGGAGAGAGAGAGAAAGGGGGAGAGAGGCAGAGAGAGGGGGAGACAGGGGGGGAGAGAGAGACAGAGAGGGGCAGGGAGAGAGGGGGAGAGGGGGAGCGGGGAGAGAGTGGGGGAGGGGGTGGAGAGAGGGGGGAGAGAGAGACAGGGAGAGGGGGAGGGGGGAGAGAGAGACAGGGAGGGGGGGGGAGAGAGAGACAGGGAGGGGGGGAGACACAGAGAGGGGGAGAGAGAGAGGGGGAGAGAGACAGGGATGGGCGGAGACACAGAGAGGGGGAGGGGGAGTGATAGAGACAGATGGAGAGAGTGGGGGGGATGGAAAGAGAGACAGAGAGGGGCAGGGGGAGGGACAGAGAGGGAGACAGAGAGGGACAGACAGAGAGACACAGAGAGAGAGAGAAAGAGAGAGGGACAGATGGAGAGAGAGAGAGAGAGAGACAGAGCGAAGGCGAGAGAGAGAGAGAGAGAGAAAACGGTATTGACTGGTATAGTGCAGACATACCCCATGGTGTTAACTGACATACCCTGCGTGTACTTCCCCTCTCCAACTCACACTCAATGTTCACTGATATAGCACACACCCCATACTGACCCCATGTTTCGGTAGATTGACAATGTGGAAAATTGACCAGGTGTGTCCTATACATAGAAAGCAGGACAAACCTATCAGTCGCCCCTCGATCACCAGTAAAGTGATCACAGGTGCGATCCAGCAGCTCCTGCTCAGTGACGCCCAGTTTGGGCTCCCCCAGAGCCTCTCAGCTCCAGACCTCATTACAGCCTCAGTTCAAACATGGACAAAAGAGCTGAATTCCAGAGGTGAGGTGAGAGTGACAGCCCTTGCTACGAAGGCTGCATTTGACCGAGGGTGGCATCAAGGAGCCTCTGGCAAAACTGGAATCCACGGGTATCAGGGGGCAAACTCTCCGGTGGTTGGAGTCCTACATGAAATGTAGGAAGATGGTCATGGCTGTGGGAGGTCAGTCATCTCAGCTCCAGCATATCTGTACAGGAGTTCCTCCGGGTAGTGTCCTAGGCCCAACCATCTTCAGCTGCTTCTTCAATGACTTTCTCTCCATCGTACGCTCAGAAATGGAGACGGTTCGCAAAGATTACACGATATTCAGCACCATTTGCAGCTCCTCAGATACTGAGGCGGTCCATTTCTAAATGCAACAAGATCTGGACAATATCCAGGCTTGGGCTGACAAGTGGCAAGTAACATTTGTGCCACACTAATGCCAGGCTGTCACCTTCACCAATCAGAGACAATCTAACCACTGCCCCTAGACATTCAATGGTGTTACCATCACTGAATCCCCCACTGTCAACATCCTGGGGGTTACCATTGACCAGAAACTCAACTGCCTAAGGTCTGTCCCATTTAGCACAGTGCCACACAACACAACAGAGGGTATTCACAATGTGAAGGGGGGCACTGTGCTGTGGTCACTCTTACCGATACTATCATGACAGATGGTAAGGATTAGGCCAGGTATGTTTCTCCCCCCTCACCTGCTGCAGACCCAGTCCAGCAGCTGTGTCGTGCAGGACCTGATCAGCTCGATCAGTAGCACTGCTGCTGGGCCATTCCTGGTGGTGGACATTGAAATCCCCCCACCCAGAGTACACTCTGTGCCCTTGCCATCCTCAGCACTACCTCCAAATGTCGTACAACATGGAGGAGAACTGATTCAGCAGCTGAGGGAGGATGGTATGCGGTAATCAGAAGATGTTTCCTTGCTCATGTTTAACCTGAAGCCATGAGACTTCATGGGGTCTGGAGTCAATGTTGAGACTCCCAGAGCAACACCCTCCCGGCTGTATCCCACTGTGCCACCCCCTGTACTAGTTCTTCCAGTGGGACAGGGCATATCCAGGGAATGTGATGCCTGGGGCACTGTCAAGTACAATCCCATGAGTATGAATATGTTGAGCTGTTGTATGACTAGTCTGTTTGAAACAGTTCTTGCAACAACAGAGTGGCCATTTTCAGACGGCAGTTAGAGTCACCACATGACTGTGGGCCTGGAGTCACATGTAAGCTAGATTTGGTAAAGATGGCAGTTTCCTTTTTTAACAGCATTAATGAGGGTGATGGATTTTCACTGGACATCATAAGATTGTAAATTCCCAATTTTTATTGAAATCAGATTCAGCTGTATACAGATTTGAACATGACCTGGCTATCCAGATTTTTAGTTCAGCAACAAAACCTCCTGCAGACACATCTGTTATCCTCAGGGATTATACAAAATAAATGGACTTAAAAATGCCTGCAAAATGAGTGAGTGTGTCTATTAGTGTCTGCATCTGTGTGAGTATGTCTGTGTGTGAGAGTGGGTTTACGTGTGTGTGTGTGTGTGTGAATGTGTGTGTGTGTATGCGCGACTGTGTGTACGTGTGCATGTGAGTGTGCAGGTGTTTGTGCATGTACAAGTGTGTGTGTATATGTGTGAGTGTGTCTGTGTGTGAGTGGGTGTGTGCGAGTGAGTGTGTGTGTGTATGTCTGTGTGAGTGTGTGTTTTTGTCTGTGTCTATGTATATGTCTGTGTGTCTGTGTATGTGTGTTTCTGTCTGTGCCTGTGTGTGTGTGTGTGTGTCCCTGTGTGAGTGTGTGTGTGTCTGTATATGTATGCATGTCTGTGTGAGTGTGTTTCTGTCTGTCTGTGTGTCTGAGTGAGTGTGTGTGTGCAAGTATTTTGTGTGTGTATTGGTGTGTGTCTGCGTGAGTGTGTGTGTGCACGTATCTTGTGTGTGTATTGGTGTGTGTCTGTGTGAGTGTGTGTGTGTGTCTGTGTGAGTGTGTGTATGTGTGTCTGTGGTGAGTGTGTGTGTGTGAGCGTGTGTGTGAGTGTGTGTGTGCATTTGTCTGTGTGAGTGTGTATGTTTTTGAGAGAGTGTGTGTGTGTATCTTTGTCTGTGTGAATGTGTGTGTCTGCGTGAGTGTGTGTGTCTGCGTGAGTGTGTGTGTGTCTGCGTGAGTGTGTGTGTCTCTGTGTGCTTGTATGTATGTGTGTGTGTGCATGTGCATGTGAGGTGTGCGAGTGTTCGTGCGTGTACGAGTGTGTGTGTGTGTCTGTGGGTGATAGTGGGTGAGTGCGAGTGAGTGTGTGTGGGCAAGCAAGTGCGAGTGTGGGTAGGTCTGTGTGAGTGAGTGTGTATGTGTGCGAGCGAGTGTGTGTGCGAGTGTGTATGTGTCTATGTGTGAGTCAATGAATGTGTGTGTATGTGTGTGAGCAAGTGCAAGTGAATGTGTGTGTGAGTGACTGAGTTGTGTGTGTGAGAGATTGGATGTGTGCGAGTGAGTGTGTGTGTGTGCGAGCGAGTGCGAATGAGTGTGTTTGTGTGAATGAGGTGAGTGTGTGTGTGTGTCTGTGTGAGTGTGTGTGTGCACGTGTTTTGTGTGTGTATTGGTGTGTGTCTGTGTGAGTATGTGTCTGTGTAAGTGTGTGTGTCTGCGCGTGCACGCGCACGCGCGCGCGTGTGTGTGAGTGAGTAAGTGTGTGCATATGTCTGTGTGAGTCTGTATGTTTGTGTGAAAGTATGTGTGTGAGTGAGAGTGTGCATATGTCTGTGTGAGTGTGTATGTGTGTGTGAAAGTGTGTGTGTATCTGTGTCTGTGTGTGAGTGAGTGTATATCTGTGTCTATGTGAATGTGTGTGTCTGAGTGTGTGGTGTCTGGGTGAGAGTGTGTGTGTGTCTGCGTGAGTGTGTGTCTGCGTGAGTGTGTGTGTCTCTGTGTGAGTGTGTGTGCATGTGCATGTGTGTGTGTGTGTTAAGTGTATATGTTTGTATGAGTGTGTGTGTGTGGTGTGACTGTGAGTGTGTCTGTTTGCGTTTGTGTGTGTGTGTATATGTGTCTGTGAGTGTTTGTATGTGTCTGTGTGAGTGTATGTGACTGTGTGTGTATGTGAGTGTGTGTCTGTGTCTGTGTTTCTGTCTGTCCTTGTGTGAGTGTGTGTGTGTCTGTGTATGTGTGTATGTCTGCGTGAGTGTGTTTGTGTGTGTGTGCACCTGTTTTGTGTGTGTATTGGTGTGTGTCTGTGTGAGTGTGTGTATGTGTGTCTGTGTGTGTGTGTGTCTGGGTGTGTGTGTGTTTGTGTGCATATGTCAGTGTGAGTATGTTTTTGAGAGAGTGTGTGTGTATCTGTCTCTGTGTGTGAAAGTGAGTGTGTAACTGTGTCTGTGTGAATGTGTGTGTGTGTGTGTGTGACTGTGTTTCTTTTCACACTCTGATTAATGAATTCTCTCTCTGTTGACAAGTGGAGAGGGAGCCTGGAGAAGGGGAGCCTTTTAACATCTAATGACAGTGGGGAAGGGGGGGTCTGTATATTCCCCCCTCTCCCACAGGAGCGTTAATGATTTTCGGGGATCTCCCACCTGGAAGTGTAACAGAATTGGAAAGACCACCCATGGGTGTGGGGCTAACAGTTTTGCTTGCTCACTCACCTCTCTCAGTGGAACGCTCAGCTCCCCCAGGATATTCTCCTCGTCAAACATCTTGCCCTGGTAACGGTGCTCGTAGTATTCATGGATTCGCTGACGCATCTCGGCTGGCAGTTTGTGAAAGGACATGTACTGCTCCACCTGCTTGTACTAAACACAGGCAGCACAATTTATCTCAGATCAGTGCTGAGCTCGTCACACATTCCCCCCACCTCCCCGAGAGGGTGTCACTGACTCAGGGGAGCTACTAACTTCCCCAAATACACAACAAACTTCCACTGTCCACCAAGCTCACCCACCTTCCCTCTCCTCCTCTCTTCATTTCATCTCTCTCTCTCTCTGTTCACTTTCTCTCTCTCTCCGTCTCGGGCCATACTCTCCCACCCTGAATGCATTCCTGTTACTTTCACTTCCACTTCATTATCCCAGTCTCCCCCTGTCGGCTTATTCCTTTCATTAACTGAAACACAAGTGTGACTGTTTGAACCTTTTAACCATTCCCCCTTCCAGATCTTTCTCCCTCTCACTCTCTCTCTGTTCCCTCGTCCAATCTCTCTCCCCCTCTGTCTCAGTCTCTGTTCCCTCCAGCTCCTTCTCCAGTCTCTCTCTCCTCTTTCACTCCTCCACTTCCTCTCTCTGTCTCGATGTGAAGGTGCTGGCGTTGGTCTGGGATGGACAAGGTCACCATCCGAAGAAGGAGCTGAGCTCCAAAATCTTGTGTTTTCAAATAAACCTGTTGGACTACAACCGGGTGTCCAGTGATTTCTGACTGTTCTCTCTGTATCAGTCTCTCAGTAACTCACTCTCTTTTTCCTCCTACATTTGCTCTCTCTCTCTCTCTTTCTCTCTCTCTCTCTCTCTCTCTCTCTCTCTCTGTCACACTCTATTTTCATACTGGTCTCTCTCTCTCTCAGTCACACACTCTGTTTCCATCCCAGTCTCTCTCTCTCTCTCTCAGACACACTCTATTTTCATCCTGGTCTCTCCCTCCCTCTCTCTTTCTCTCTGTCATTCTCTATTTTCATCACAGTCTCTCTCCCTCTCTCTCACTCTCTCTCTCTCTCAGTCACTCTCTATTTACATCTCAGTGTCTCTCGCTCTCTCTCTGTCTCTGTCACTCTCTATTTCCATCCCGGTCTCTCTCTCTCCCTCCCTGTCACACACTATTTTCATCCTGGCCTCTCTTTCTCTCTCTCTCTCTGTCACTCTCTATTTCCATGCCGGTCTCTCTCTCTCAGTAACACTCTCTGTGTTCTTTCTCTGCCACAGTCTCTCTTTAGCCCTCTCCTACACATCCTGTACAGCACAATGTGTGAAGTCTCTCTCTCTGGCGATGTCTGAGGTGTCAGTGTTGATAATTGGGTCATTAGTCCATCATTCCCAGCTTGTTCCTTTCACTGACTGTTCATATTAATTATGCAGCAGTGTCGCTGTCAGGTGGTGGTCTCTGCCAGTGAGGGAGAGGAACACACCCGCTCTGTGTTCCCAGGACGGTCAGCACTGATGGATCAGGCACCATCAGAGGCGCAAAGCTGAGGCAGCTCCAAGGGAGGGGCACTCTGTCGGAGGGTCAGCACTGAGGGAGCGGGCACTGTCGGAGGGTCAGCGCTGAGGGAGCGGGCGCTGTCGGAGGGTCAGCGCTGAGGGAGCGGGCACTGTCGGAGGGTCAGTGCTGAGGGAGCGGGCTCTGTCGGAGGGTCAGCACTGAGGGAGCGGGCACTGTCAGAGGGTCAGCGCTGAGGGAGCGGGCACTGTTGGAGGGTCTGTGCTGAGGGAGTGGGCACTGTTGGAGGGTCGGTGCTGAGGGAGCGGGCACTGTCAGAGGGTCAGCACTGAGGGAGCGGGCACTGTCAGAGGGTCAGCGCTGAGGGAGCGGGCGCTGTCACAGGGTCAGTGCTGAGGGAGTGGGCACTGTCGGAGGGTCAGCGCTGAGGGAGTGGGCGCTGTGGGTGGGTCAGTGCTGAGGGAGTGGGCACTGTCAGAGGGTCAGCGCTGAGGGAGTGGGCGCTGTCGGAGGGTCAGCGCTGAGGGAGTGGGCGCTGTCGGTGGGTCAGTGCTGAGGGAGTGGGCACTGTCAGAGGGTCAGCGCTGAGGGAGTGGGCGCTGTCGGAGGGTCAGCGCTGAGGGAGTGGGCACTGTCGGAGGGTCAGTGCTGAGGGGGGGGCGCCGCACTGTCGGAGGGTCAGCGCTGAGGGAGTGGGCACTGTCGGAGGGTCAGCGCTGAGGGAGTGGGCACTGTTGGAGGGTCAGCACTGAGGGAGTGGGCACTGTCGGAGGGTCAGCGCTGAGGGAATGGGCACTGTCGGAGGGTCAGTGCTGAGGGAGTGGCCACTGTCGGAGGGTCAGCGCTGAGGGAGCGGGCACTGTCGGAGGGTCAGCGCTGAGGGAGTGGGCACTGTCGGAGGGTCAGCGCTGAGGGAGTGGGCACTGTCGGAGGGTCAGCACTGAGGGAGCGGGCACTGTTGGAGGGTCTGTGCTGAGGGAGTGGGCACTGTTGGAGGGTCGGTGCTGAGGGAGCGGGCACTGTCAGAGGGTCAGCACTGAGGGAGCGGGCACTGTCAGAGGGTCAGCGCTGAGGGAGCGGGCGCTGTCACAGGGTCAGTGCTGAGGGAGTGGGCACTGTCGGAGGGTCAGCGCTGAGGGAGTGGGCGCTGTGGG